>NC_053391.1:538254706-538554706 GCF_905171765.1 Bufo bufo | reverse complement strand
TAGACATTCTCCTGTCTTACATTGGTTGTATCCTCCGGAAGGGGGTCTCTGGTTCCCTGGAGGGGGGACCAATTGTCCATATGCAGCTATGTGTGTCCTGGATACCTGTGTGGTTGTTGTGTGTGCTGTGTCCTTAATATGTGTGGACATCAGCACTTGTGCACGGGTTCCAGTCGGTGTGCCTGTGGCAGGTAAGTGTGTTGCATTTGTCGCTTACCTGCCAATTCCATACGCTGTATACAGTCTCCTTTCTTTGCAGCTTGGACGGTGGAGACTCCTGTTCGTCCGTGTTGTGGAGGAACAGGTCGTCTTTACCATGCTCCTAGTCCAGGGATTTCCTGAGGGTTAGTAGGGCCCCGAGGTTCCAGAATATGAGCCCTCCTACCATCTGGGTTGGCTCATACGGTTAGGAGTCAGGGCCAGAATTAGGGACGATGTAGGAGGTGACCTGCTCCCTTATTCCTCCTCCTGGCCATGTTGCTTCCTAGTTGCCTCCTCATTGTATGGTGGGGAGTTTCCCCCACTCCCCATGGTGACACTAGTTGACATAGTGTGGTGGTGGCGGCAGCATCAGGAGGCCACAGAGTGGCTAGGTGACATAGTGTGGTGGTGGCGGCAGCATCAGGAGGCCACAGAGAGGCTAGGGGATATAGTTTGGAGGTGGCGGCAGCATCAGGAGTAGTGTTGATCAAGCATTACAGTGCTCGGGTGCTCGAGTAGAACACCTCGGGATGCTCGGGTTCTCTACCGAGCACAATGGAAGTCAATGGGAGAACCCAAGCATTAAACCAGGCACTCCCTGCTCTGAAGAGTGGAGGGTGTCTGGTTCACATGAAAACATTAGAAATTTATGGAAACACCACTGAAATGGTTCGGGAACAGCATGGGGAGGATGTCTGGATGCATATTGGACTCCCAGGTCGCTGCTGGGAACAATGTTGTAATGTAGTACGCCAATTTTACAGACTGACAATAATACGCACAAAACTAAAGATAAAATGGATTTTAGATGGAAAATTGTTAGAAAACATTCTTTCCTGTATATTTTTCTTGTATATAAAGTGTAAGTGCTGCCAAAAATTACAAGGAAGAGCCACTCCGATACAACCTGTATATCACATAAAGGAAGGCCTCATTCACATTGTGGTTCAATTGTTCAGGTAGTGGGACTCCTACACTCATAAATCCTATGCACTAAGTGAAAGGGCTGCTAAAAATGCACCCTTTATTACACATAAAGAAGGGCATCATACACACCCTTGAAAAATTATGATTGATGGCCTGCTGGTGACCCTCTAAAACATTAGGGGTGAGGGCCTGCCGCTGATCTGACCATCTAAAACATTAGGGGTCAGGGTCTGCTGCTTAGCTGACCATCTAAAACATTAGAGGTGAGGGCCTGCTGCTGAGCTGACTCTCTAAAACATTAGGGGCGAGTGCCTGCTGCTGATTTGCCCATGGAAAAAATTATGGTTAAGGGCCTGCTGCTGAGCTGACCATCGAAAATATTATGGCTAAGGACCTGCTGCTGAGCGAACCATCAAAAACATTATGGTTGAGGGCCTGCTACTGATCTCGCCATGGAAAAAACTATAGTTGAGGGTCTGCTGCTGAGCTGACTCTAAAACATTAGGGGCGAGTGCCTGCTGCTGATTTGCCCATGGAAAAAATTATGGTTAAGGGCCTGCTGCTGAGCTGACCATTGAAAATATTATGGCTAAGGGCCTGCAGCTGAGCGAACCATCAAAAAAATTATGGTTGATGGCCTGCTGCTGAGCTGACCCTTCAAAACATTAGGAGTGAGGGCAACCTAATAAGCATGTTGATGTGATGAAGGAGAATCAGGAGGAGGATGAGAAAAGGAAGATTGAACCATATACCCTTTTTTGTTGTGGAAGGGATGCATGAGAATATAGTGTATTCAATATACCATAAATGCCACATTTAGAGTGCCTTTCTGTTCAGCCGCTTTCCTTCGGTAGAGTAGAGAAGTCAGAGACAATCCAGGCCTTGTTCATTTTGATAAGAGTCAACCTGTCAGCATTTTCAGTTGACAGTTGGATGCGCTTATCAGCTATTATGCCCCCAGCAGCACTGAATACCCGCTCTGACAAAACGCTGGTGGCAGGGCAGGCCAGCACCTCCAAGGTGTGGAGCACCAGTTCGTGCCACGTGTCCAGCTTGGACACCCAATAGTTTTAAGGCACAGAGGGATCATTGAGAACACTGACACTGTCTGCTACGTACTCCTTCACCATCTTCCAAAACTTTTCTCTCCTTGTGACACTAGGCCGCACATCAGGGTGAGGTTTCTGGCGGGGTGTCATGAAACTGTCCCAGGTCTTGGAGAGTGTTGCCTTGCCTCTGTTGAAACTGCTGTGTGTTCCTCTCATCTCCCCTACTCGGTTTCCCAAGGAACTACGTACTCTGCTGCCAACGTTGTCAGATGGAAATATTTGAAGCAATTTGTCCACAAGGACCTTCTGGTATTGCACCATTTTGATAGTCCTCTCCACCAAAGGAATGAGATATGAGAAGTTCTCTTTGTAGCGGGGGTCGAGAAGGATGAACAACCAGTAATCGGTGTTGGCCAAAATGCGTATAATGCGAGGGTCACGGGAAAGGCAGCATAACATAAAGTTAGCCATGTGTGCCAGAGTCCCAACAGACAAGACTTCGCTGTCCTCATCAGGAGGATGACACTCAATCTCCTCATCCTCTTCTTCCTCTTTGGCACATCCACGCTAAACAGAAGAAATAACCCTGCTGTGGTTACTACCCTCTGTAGCGGATGCAACCGTCTCCTGCTCCTCCTCATCATCATCATCCAATTTGCGCTGAGAAGACAAACTGAGGGTGCTCTGGATATCACCCTGTGTGCTGTCTTCCCCCATTTCCACCTCTTCCACATGCAAAGCATCCACCTTAATTGTGAGCAGCGAGCGTTTCAGTAGACACAGAAGTGGGATGGTTACACTGATAATAGCGGCATCGCCGCTCACCATCTGTGTTGATTCCTCAAAGTTGCCTAAAGCCTCAGAGAGGTCAGACATCCATGCCCGCTCATCGCTTGTGAAGAGCGGAAGCTGACTGGAAAGGCGATGACCATGTTGCATCTGGTATTCCACTACTGCCCTTCGATGCTCACAAACCCTGGCCAACATGTGGAACGTGGAGTTCCAGCGCGTGCTCACATCGCACAACAGTCGGTGAGCTGGCAATAGGTAGCAGCGTTGCCAGACCGGCCGCAGCTGTAGATGACTTTCGGAAATGGGCACACATGCGGCGCACATTAACTAGTAGCTTAGACAAATTGGGGTAGGTTTTAAGTAACCGCTGAACCACTAAGTTGAACACGTGGGCTAGGCATGGGATGTGTGTGAGCTTGCCGAGCTCCAAAGCCGCCACCAAGTTATGGTCATTATCAGACACAACCATGCCTGGTTGTTGGTTGAGTAGCGAGAGCCACAGCTCAGTCTGGTCCCTTGTACCTTACCACAGCTCTGCAGCGGTGTTCTGTTTGTCACCTAAAGGTACTTTCACACTTGCAGCGAGGAATCCGGCAGGCGGATCCGTCAAAACGTATGCTGTGGCGAAACCAACCTCGCCACTGGGTTTCGGAGGGGCCTGGCTACCAGCCTCTTGCCTCAGGATTATGGCCCATACTAACTTTAAAGGAGCAGACAGAGCGGCCGCACAGCTTAAATCTGTCTTTGCAATTGTATTTTGTTATGTGAGGGTACCCAGATAGCTAATTGTATTGTATTTGTGTATTCTGAGTGCCATTCACCTAATGATATGCACTCAGACTTGAGCTATCTGGGAATATGTTAAATGTCTGTTTGCTGTGGGGGTGTGACATTGTGTGTTTGGGTGGTGATTCCTGTCCTGTTGTATCCACATGTGTATTGGCGATTTCCCTTTGTCCTGAGAGATAATTGAATTACTCCTCGGGTGTCTCCAGGGCAGAGAGGAGGAAACCATGATGCATTGTGGGGATGTATTGTGTCTGTGTATTCTGAATTGCTGCATATCTGTCCTGTGTCACAGTATTCATTCTGGTCCCCTAGGGGCGTGTCCACCAGATGGGGACCTGCATAAATACGGACGGGTAGCCCTCAATAAAGGGTTCCTGTTTTACCCTTTATCATGTTGAGGCTAATGTTTGGGTAACTGATCGACGCTGGGGATTGCTATACGCTGGGAGATTTGCTATACTCCCCTGGCTATAACTACTAGCTCTTTTAAGAGCTGTTCCTGCTCTCTGGTTTTAGGAGAGGTTCACCCACTGGAGCCTGGAGCCTTGTCATAGGTCCAGGGTGGGTAGGAGACGGTAAGACCTCAACCAAGCTTCGGCGGTTCGTGGGGTCTGCAGTGCGTACGGTGTCAAGTGGAGTGCTTGGAGTCCTGGGAAAGCACTAGGAGCATCCATTCAACGGAGGTACCCGGTCGGGGTGCTAGGCGTTCTGTTACATTTGGTGGCAAGCAGTGGGATGGCGTCCTAGTGTGAGGAGAAGCAGCTCGGAGACACCGTTCGTGGATTTACTAAATTGAGGGCAACGCTAGTATCCGTACAGCGCCCCTGGCTACAGCAGGATGGAATCGGCTAGTCTTCGGACAGCGTTCTATGACGAGGAGGAGGAGGCAGCCGCAGACTACAGGGATGCAAACAGAAAGGAAGTCTGGTATGATGCCCTGGAAAATGCCCAGCGGCGGCGAGGTGAGAGTCTCCCCAGTTATGAGCAGCGGCTACAGAAGCGTGTGGCGATGCGGATGGGTCTCTTGGGAGAGCAGCCCCTGGATGACTGGGTAACAGAGCTCCAGAACCTGGTATGTAAGGAGCTTTGGCTAGAGGACGCTTACCAGGCCCTAAGGTGGCATGTCATTCAACATTCCCCCTGGATGGCTGAGCACGACAGACCCGAGGGTGAGGAGTTTGATGGACCGGGGTTACTATGGGATGCCTTGGAGGAGGACATTGATCTTGGCAGCACGGAGGAGTCTAGGTTTTGGGATATCTACGACTACCGGATGGGCATGCATGTTTATGCTGACGGAAGGGAGGTGAGCAAAGACATGACCCACCTGGTAACAAGGGAGTGGGAGCTGGAGCAGACCTACCAACACCTGCTCAGCTCCAATAATCCCCAACCTACTCGACAAGCAGAGCCAGATCTGCCCCACTACAACTGGGAAGACTTGCCGGCGATACCCCCTGCTTCCCTACCAACTCCCAAAGTAGGGAACTTCATAGACTGGTTCTGGGAAGACCTCCCGATGGCAGGTGGAGATGGGACTGAGGTCTCTCCACCGGCCCTACAGAGATGCTAGACGGCCGGTTCAGATCCCCCACCAACCCTGCAGGAATGCCAGGAGGAGGAGGTAAGCGATTCCTCCTCTCCACAGCCGATCTGCAACAAGGTCCTGGGGTGTCATGGTCTTACCTGCTTGCTGCTCTCCTTCGTTTGACATGTGCTGGCGGCCATCTTGGTTTCTGGGTTTCTTGTAGCCTTCCACCCTGCGGCTCCTCCTTCCCCTGGGAGGAGCTGGATGCCTAGCTCATATATATAGGAGGTCTGTGGCTTCAGTTCCTTGCTTGGTCCTCTTGTGTTCACATGCTTCTAAGACTGCTGCTGCTTCTGGTTCCTGATCCTGGCTTCGTCTGACTACCCTGCTGGTTCCTGATCCTGGCTTCGTCTGACTACCCTGCTGGTTCCTGATCCTGGCTTCGTCTGACTACCCTGCTGGTTCCTGATCCTGGCTTCGTCTGACTACCCTTCTGGTTCCTGACCTCTGGCTTCGCAAAGACTCTGCTCGGTTTCACCATCCGTTTGGACTTTTGCTTTACAGCTTTATTTTCAATAAAGCCTTCTTATTTTCATTTATCTCTTGTTGTACGTCTGGTTCATGGTTCCGTGACATTAGGACCAAGCCATGAATTCTGACGGTACAGGGCCATCCTCGCTACCCACGCTGGTTGCCAGACTTGATCAGCAGGATCACCTGTTGGGTCGGTTCGCTGTGGCGTTGCAAACCCTGCTTGAACGCACGGCTCATTTCGCTCCCGTTGCCGATGGGTCGGTTGTCGCTCCTGGGCTCGCTCCTACTGCCGCTCCGGTTGTTGCACCAGAGTCTACCCTGACACCTGTTGTTGCGCCTGCGGTGTTTCGGGGTATGACCGGTTCTGCCCCTCTTCCACAGCGCTTTGGGGGAGAGCCAACTCAGTGCCGAGGTTTCCTTAACCAGGTGGGCATTTATTTCGAGTTGCTGCCACATGCCTTTCCTACTGAGAGATCAAAGGTGGGCTTCTTGATCTCGCTGCTCTCGGACAAGGCCTTGGCCTGGGCCAGCCCTTTATGGGAGAACAACAATCCGGTGGTTGCCGAGTTTTCCGGTTTTGTTGCTTCTCTTCGGAAGGTATTCGATGTGCCGGCTCGTGCTGCCTCTGCTGCGAAGCTCCTTATGTCCATCAGACAGGGTTCACGATCCATAGCTGAATACGCCATTGAGTTTCGTACCCTGGCAGCAGAGGTGGGCTGGAATAATGAGGCTCTGGTCGCTGCTTTCTCTCATGGTCTCTCGGATGCCTTGAAGGATGAGGTTGCAGCTAAGGACCTACCAGTTGAGCTCGAGTCTCTTATTTCTTTCCTGATTTTGATTGACACCAGACTCAGGGAGAGACCTTCCTTTAAGGAGAACCTGCGGAGGTCTTCTAACAGATTGGTGCCTACGTTTGCTGTCCCACCCATGCCTCCCTCTCCTCCCACGCCTCCTGGGGATGACTTGTCTGGGGGTGAACCCATGCAGCTGGGGTTTGCTCGCCTGTCCGAGGGGGAGAGGGCACTCCGGAGACGCGAGGGCCGATGCATGTACTGTGGTCTCGGTGGGCATTTTCGGTTGGCATGTCCGAACCGTCCGGGAAACGCTCGTACCCTGAGATCCTGTCGGGGGCAGATCTTGGGTGGAGTCTCCTCGTCCCCGGTTTCCCGTGTTGACAAACCACTGATCACTGTTGTCCTCTCCTGGGTCGGGGGCTCGGTGACGACCCAGGCGTTGGTGGACTCTGGTGCTGGTGGTTTGTTCATTGATAGTGTGTTCGCTGCCGCCAATTCCATTCCTCTGCAGGCTCGAGGTTCCCCACTGGCTCTTGAGGCGATAGACGGCAGACCCCTTCTGCCGCCACACGTGACTCATGAGACCCTTCCAGTGGGGATAGCCATTGGTGCCGTTCACAGAGAGTCGGTCTGCCTCCAGGTTATTTCGTCTCCACACTACTCGGTGGTCTTGGGGTACCCCTGGCTCCAGAAGCATAATCCGACTTTCGATTGGAGATCGGTCGAGATCCTCTCGTGGTCACCGCAGTGTGGGGCTAGTTGCATCCATGGGTCTGTCAAGTTGCTGTGTACTTCCTCGGACTCTCTGTTGCCTCCTGAATATGAGGAGTACCGTGATGTATTCGATAAGGTGCGCGCGGTTGCCCTACCTCCGCACCGCCCATACGATTGTGCCATAGAGTTACAATCTGGTGCCGTTCCTCCTCGTGGCAAAGTCTATCCACTGTCGGTAGCGGAGAATGAGGCCATGGAGGAGTACGTGAGGGAGGCGCTTTCACGCGGACACATTCGCAAATCTTCGTCCCCGGCAGGGGCTGGATTTTTCTTTGTGAAAAAGAAGGGCGGTGAGTTGAGGCCGTGCATCGATTACAGGGGTCTCAATCGCATCACGATCAAGAACGCTTACCCGATACCCTTGATTCCCGAGCTGTTCGATCGCCTTAAAGGGGCCACGGTCTTTACCAAACTCGACCTGAGGGCGGCATATAACCTGGTAAGGATCAAGGCGGGCGATGAGTGGAAGACCGCGTTTAACACCAGGACCGGTCATTACGAATCCTTGGTTATGCCCTTTGGGTTGTGCAATGCGCCCGCAGTCTTTCAGGAATTCATCAACGATGTTTTCCGTGACCTGTTGCAGCAGTGTGTGGTAGTCTATTTGGATGACATCTTGGTATATTCTGAATCCATGGAGGCCCACATTCTGGATGTCAGACGAGTGTTGCAACGGTTACGAGAGAACAAGCTGTTCGGTAAGCTTGAGAAATGCGAATTTCACCGATCCCAGGTAACCTTCTTAGGTTACATCATTTCCGCTGAGGGGTTCTCCATGGATCCTGAGAAGGTTTCGGCTGTCTTACAGTGGCCCCAGCCCAGTGGTCTTCGTTCCCTGCAGCGCTTTTTGGGCTTCGCCAATTATTATCGGAAGTTCATCAGGGACTTTTCCATGCTGGCCAAGCCTCTCACGGATCTGACCAGGAAGGGCAGTAATTCCCAGGTCTGGCCGCTCGAGGCCATCCGAGCTTTTGAGGCCCTAAAGTCCGCCTTTGTGTCGGCTCCGATTCTGTCGCATCCCAACCCTGGGTTGCCCTTTGTCCTCGAGGTGGACGCGTCTGAGACGGGAGTAGGCGCCCTTCTGTCTCAGCGTAGAACACCAGAGGGTCCTCTGCTTCCTTGTGGGTTTTACTCCCGGAAACTGTCTTCCGCGGAGTGCAACTATCAGATTGGTGACAGGGAGTTATTGGCCATCGTGCAGGCCCTTAAAGAATGGAGGCACTTGCTCGAGGATTCGGTGGTTCCGGTTCTCATCCTGACGGACAACAAGAATCTGACCTACCTTTCTGAGGCCAAGAGATTGACACCACGTCAGGCCAGATGGGCTCTGTTCTTGTCACGTTTTAATTACGTGGTCTCCTACCTACCCGGTTCCAAGAACATCAGGGCGGATGCCTTATCACGGCAGTACTCCGAGCTGTCCAGGGAGGAGTCGATTCCGACTTCGGTCATACCTCCGAATCAGATCCTGGCCGCCATTCGCACCAGCCTGACCTCTCCCCTGGGTGAGCAGATTTTGGCGGCTCAATCTGGTGCTCCCTCTGGGAGACCCAACGGCAGATGTTTTGTGCCTGAGGAGTTGCGCACTCGGTTGTTGCGAACCTACCATAACTCCAAGACCGCGGGGCATCCTGGAAAGAATCAGCTGTCCTGGGCTGTTTCACGTCTGTTCTGGTGGCCTTCCCTACGTTCCGACATCGCCGCATATGTAGCGGCATGCTCCGTTTGTGCCCAGAGTAAGTCCCCTCGGCACCTTCCGTTGGGCCTTCTGCAACCCATAGCCACCGGGGAGCGCCCATGGTCACACCTGGGGATGGATTTCATTGTGGACCTCCCTGCATCCCGAGGCCATACGGTCATTCTCATGATTGTGGATCGGTTTTCCAAAATGTGCCACTGTGTTCCTCTCAAGAAGTTACCCTCTGCACAAGAGTTGGCCACGATTTTTGCCAGGGAGGTCTTCCGGTTGCACGGTTTGCCTAAGGAGATTGTGTCGGATCGGGGGAGTCAGTTTGTGTCCAGGTTCTGGCGCGCCTTTTGCTCCCAGTTGGGGATTCATCTCTCCTTCTCCTCGGCCTACCACCCTCAGTCCAATGGGGCCGCAGAACGATCCAATCAGGCCTTGGAGCAATTCCTTCGTTGCTATGTCTCCGATCACCAAGACAATTGGGTTGACCTCCTGCCTTGGGCTGAGTTTGCCAGGAACACGGCGGTGAACTCTTCCTCTGGGACGTCTCCCTTCATGGCCAATTATGGGTTCCAACCTGCCGTGTTACCGGAGGTATTCTCTCCCCAGGATATTCCGGCTGTGGAGGATCACCTTTCCGTCCTACGTGCTTCTTGGGTACAGATCCAGAAGTCCCTTGAGTTCTCTGCGCAGCGCCAGAGACTCCAGGCTGATCGCAGACGAGCGCCTGCTCCTTCCTACCAGGTCGGAGACCGTGTATGGTTGTCCACCCGCAACCTCAACCTTCGAGTGCCCACTCCCAAGCTGGCGCCTCGCTTTGTTGGTCCCTTCCGAGTGCTTCGCAGGGTAAACCCGGTAGCCTATGCCCTTGCGCTTCCTCCTGGCATGCGGATCTCCAACGTGTTTCATGTCTCCCTGTTGAAGCCACTGGTGTGTAATCGTTTCACTTCCTCGGTTCCTCGGCCTCGTCCGGTCCAAGTGGGCAATCGTGAGGAATATGAGGTGAGCAATATCCTGGACTCACGCCTGGTCCGCGGTCGGTTGCAGTTTTTGGTCCATTGGCGTGGTTATGGTCCAGAGGAGCGTTCCTGGGTTCCCTCCGCAGATGTCCATGCTCCTGCCTTGCTCCGAGCCTTCCACGCACGCTTCCCTCAGAAACCGTTTTGTGCTCCGCGGAGGAGGGGCCCTTGAGGGGGAGGTACTGTCATGGTCTTACCTGCTTGCTGCTCTCCTTCGTTTGACATGTGCTGGCGGCCATCTTGGTTTCTGGGTTTCTTGTAGCCTTCCACCCTGCGGCTCCTCCTTCCCCTGGGAGGAGCTGGATGCCTAGCTCATATATATAGGAGGTCTGTGGCTTCAGTTCCTTGCTTGGTCCTCTTGTGTTCACATGCTTCTAAGACTGCTGCTGCTTCTGGTTCCTGATCCTGGCTTCGTCTGACTACCCTGCTGGTTCCTGATCCTGGCTTCGTCTGACTACCCTGCTGGTTCCTGATCCTGGCTTCGTCTGACTACCCTGCTGGTTCCTGATCCTGGCTTCGTCTGACTACCCTTCTGGTTCCTGACCTCTGGCTTCGCAAAGACTCTGCTCGGTTTCACCATCCGTTTAGACTTTTGCTTTACAGCTTTATTTTCAATAAAGCCTTCTTATTTTCATTTATCTCTTGTTGTACGTCTGGTTCATGGTTCCGTGACATGGGGATAGGATTCCCTGACCACATCCCAGTAGAAGAGCTGGCATCTGGGCAGAGCACAGTCAGCCTCTGCCCTCCCCTATCCTCTTCTCCAGAGCCGGACATCCCACAGGTTACCCCAGAGGAAGAGCTGGCATCTGGGCAGAGTGCAGTCAGCCTCTGCCCTCCCCTATCCTCTTCTCCAGAGCAGGACATCCCACAGGCTACCCCAGAGGAAGAGGTGGCATCTGGGCAGAGCGCAGTTGGCCTCTGCCCTCCTCTATCCTCTTCTCCAGAGGCTGACTTTCCACAGGCTACCCCAGCGGAAGCGCTGGCATCTGGGCAGAGCGCAGTCGGCCTCTGCCTTCCCCTATCCTCTTCTCCAGAGCCAGACTTCCCACAGGCTACCCCAGCGGAAGAGCTGGCATCGGGGCAGAGCGCAGTTGGCCTCTGCCCACCAAGTACCTACAGCTCCAAGCTAGAGAGCAACAAGGAAGCAAGGAGTAGCAGATGCCCCCTCAACAGCTGGGGACATACAGAACAGAGCCAGGCCCCAAAATTCAACAGGTCCAGTATTGGGTTGTGGGTGGACTGCCAGACTAACTCAGATACTGACCGGCATGAGGTCAGGTATCTGGTTAGTCTTCCCTGGGAGGGGGAGATATGTGGCGAAACCAACCTCGCCACTGGGTTTCGGAGGGGCCTGGCTACCAGCCTCTTGCCTCAGGATTATGGCCCATACTAACTTTAAAGGAGCAGACAGAGCGGCCGCACAGCTTAAATCTGTCTTTGCAATTGTATTTTGTTATGTGAGGGTACCCAGATAGCTAATTGTATTGTATTTGTGTATTCTGAGTGCCATTCACCTAATGATATGCACTCAGACTTGAGCTATCTGGGAATATGTTAAATGTCTGTTTGCTGTGGGGGTGTGACATTGTGTGTTTGGGTGGTGATTCCTGTCCTGTTGTATCCACATGTGTATTGGCGATTTCCCTTTGTCCTGAGAGATAATTGATTTACTCCTCGGGTGTCTCCAGGGCAAAGAGGAGGAAACCATGATGCATTGTGGGGATGTATTGTGTCTGTGTATTCTGAATTGCTGCATATCTGTCCTGTGTCACAGTCTTCATTCTGGTCCCCTAGGGGCGTGTCCACCAGATGGGGACCTGCATAAATACGGGCGGGTAGCCCTCAATAAAGGGTTCCTGTTTTACCCTTTATCATGTTGAGGCTGATGTTTGGGTAACTGATCGACGCTGGGGATTGCTATACGCTGGGAGATTTGCTATACTCCCCTGGCTATAACTACTAGCTCTTTTAAGAGCTGTTCCTGCTCTCTGGTTTTAGGAGAGGTTCACCCACTGGAGCCTGGAGCCTTGTCGTAGGTCCAGGGTGGGTAGGAGACGGTGAGACCTCAACCAAGCTTCGGCTGTTCGTGGGGTCTGCAGTGCGTACGGTGTCAAGTGGAGTGCTTGGAGTCCTGGGAATGCACTAGGAGCATCCATTCAACGGAGGTACCCCGGTCGGGGTGCTAGGCGTTCCGTTACATATGCCAACTGATGGCATTTTAAGACTGATCAGGATACAGATCTGTCTTACAAATGCATTGAAATGCCGGATCCGTCATTTATTCTTTTCACGTCTTATTCGGTCTGCGCATGCGCGCTAATACATTCCTATGTAAAAAAAATGCCGGATCCGGCATTCCGGCAAGTGTTCAGTTTTTTGGGCCGGAGTTAAAACCGTAGCATGCTGTGGTATTATCTCCTTCCTGATCAGTCAAAAAGACTGAACTTAAGACATCCTGATGCATGCTGAACTGAATGCTCTCCATTCAGAATGCATGGGGATAAAACTGATCAGTTATTTTCCGGTATAGATCCCCTAGGACGGAACTCTATCCGGAAAAGAAAAAACGCTAGTGTGAAAGTACCCTAAACATATTAGTTTCAGCGCGGACTGTTGCCGCTTCCTAATGGGCTGACTGGTGCTGCAAGATGAGAATTCAGAGGTAGAAGTGGAGAAGGATGTGGAGCAGGAGAAGGGGGGGTTGCAGCCACTAATGTAGGTAGTGGCGGAAATCCTGATGGGCCTGCAATTCTTTGCGTCTGTAGCACCTGTGCCATCCCAGTGTATGACTCGCTCCCAGACTCCACAACAATCACCCAGTGTGCCGTCAGGGAAATGTAGCATCACTAGCCACAAGCACTTGTCCATGTGTCAGTCATTAAGTGTACCTTCCCAATAACTGTGTTGGTCAGGGCACGGGTGATGTTATGGGACACATGTTGGTGTAAGGCGGGGATGGCACACAGGGAAAAATAGTGAAGGCTGGGGACTGAGTAACGAGGGACCGCCGCCACCATCAGATTGCGGAAAGCCTCAGTGTCCACAAGCCTAAATGGCAACATTTCCAGGACCATCAATTTGACAAGGTGCGCATTTAGTGCTATGGCCTGTGGGTGGTTGGCTGGGTATTTGCGCTTTCATTCTAAGGCCTGAGGTATGGACATCTGTACGCTGCGCTGGGACACAGAAGTGGATGTGTTAGCTGATGGTGCTTGCGAAGATCCAGGTGCAGGGCAGGAGGCATTTGGACCTGCGTCTTGGACAGGGGATTGGCCAGCACGTAACACGGGGGTAGAGGAGGCAGTGGTGTGACCCGCAGACAGTGATTGTGGACCCAGGTGTTCCGCCCACCTATTAGGGTGCATTGATGCCATGTGGTGGATCATGCTGCTGGTGGGGAGGTTGATAGTGTTCACGCCCCTGCTTATTTTTGTATGGCACAGGTTGCAAAATTACAATTCTTTTGTCGTCCACGCTTTCATTAAAAAGCGCCAGACTGCAGAACACCTACCCCTTGGCAAGGGAGATTGCCGCAATGGGGTGATCCGGGAACCAGTTGCGGGCCTGTTTGGTGTGGCCCGCCTTCTTCCTTTTGCCACCCCATTGCCTCTTCCAGCCTGTTGCGGTGCTGCAGATCCCTCCCCCTCTGTACTGCTGTCCTCTCTCGGCTTGCCACCTTCCCAGGTTGGGTCAGTGATTTCATCGTCCACCACCTCCTCTTCCACTTCCTCACTCTGCTCATCCTCCTGAATTGTTGACCTAACAGCAAACTCACTTATTGACAACTGTGTCTCATCCTCATGATCAACCTCTTGAGACACTAATTGCCATTGACTTATTGGCAACTGTGTTTCATCATTATCATCCACCTCGTGAAACACTAATTGCCGTTCCCCACCATCATCCTCTTGTGACTGTGGATGCTCAAGAGTTTGGGCATCGGTGCACACAAACTCCTCATGTCCCTCTTCAAGCTGGTTTGGCGAGAGGCCCAAATCAAGAAATGGTGATGAAAAGATCTCCTCGGAATATCCAAGTGTGGGATCACTTGTTTAGCTAGACTCCATGGTGGGAGGAAGGAGGATCAGGGTGAGGATTCTGTTGACCAGACTCTTGGCTACTGAGACTGGACTTTGTGGAAGACAAAGTGGTGCTTAACCAACTTGAAGCATTATCTGCTGCAATCCAACCGACCACCTGGTTGCACTGGTCTGACTTTGAGAGTGGTGTCCTGTGCCGCCCTGCAAACTGGGACATGAAGCTAGGTATTGTGTATGAGTGTTTTTCTTGTGATCTGGCATCAGGCACAGTTTCACCGCGCCCAGGGCCATGGCCTCTGCGTGCACCATCAACAGCATGGCCACTTCCCCGTCCCTTACTGCTCGCCTTCTGCATATTAAATGGTATATATGGTTGCACGTACACTGGGGCAGGTTTTGTAAGTGTATGCGCAAATAAATTAAACTTAATGTCACTGATATTTATGATGCGCAAAGGTTATGCAGGAGATGTAGCGCAGTTAATGTCGCTGTCCGCAGTGTCTACGGAAAAGTACACTTGATGTCACAGATATTTTTAGTATGTGCACTATCTTTCCCTTTTACAGCACAGCTCTCCCTGACTAAGACTGGCTGAACCACGTGTCATCGGGTGCTTTATATCACCCGATGACACGTTCCGGCCAGCCAATCACTATAATGTCAGTAACCAACATGGCTACGGCATTACAGTAAGTGGCAGTGCTTACATGCATGTTTATTGGCTGCGTAGCAGCCAACAAATGTGCGGGGAGGAGACTCTAGCATCACGTTTGAGCACTCGCGGTATTCGGCCGAACAGCTCGATCAACACTAATCAGTATGGAGGTGGCAGCAGCATCAGGAGGCCACAGAATGGCAAGGTGACATAGAGTGGAGGTAGGAGCAGCATGAGCAGACCACAGAGTGGCAAGGTGACATAGTGTGGAGGTGGGTGGCAATATCAGTACCCGCTGAAGATAGTGGGTGAAAGAAGGAGCACTTGGCATCAGATGTGTGGCATCAGGCGGGTGGCAGCATCAGAATAGTATCTGAGGCAGGTAGCCAGAAGAAACCGATCTCATTTGTCAAAGTGTTGATGTGGCACCATGGATGATCTAGTCTGATGCATCAGGAATTGGTTGGTGGAAATCCTGGCAGTTCAGTCTCTCCAAATTTTGGGTGGACAGGTGAGTTCTTTTTGGGGTAACTATAGCCCCCGCCGCAATAAACACCCGATCTGATGCCACACTACTGGGGCAGGACAGCTTTTCCAGGGAAAATTCGGCCAGTTGCGGCCACAAATCCAGTTTGGCTGCCCAGTAGTCCAGTGGATCTTCAAGGTCAGCTGGCAGTGTGCACTCCAAGTATGCCACCACCTGCTGGTGAGTAGTTTCTTCACTATGCGGGTAAATAAATCTGCTCATCAGCGACTCTAAACTGATGGAGCCGATACTGCTTCTAACACCCCACTCCTTCCCAGTAGCTATAGCAGTGGAACATCAGCGCAGAGGGCCCCCCAGTCAGACCTGCGAGAGGATGGACGATGGAGCAGATAGGCAGCAGCCGGACTACATAGGATGTCTCTATAGTAGTTCAGTTTGTCCTCCCTCTCAGAGAATGGGAAAAAGCCCCCATTTTGGACCGGTAGCAAGGGTCCAACAAGGTGGAGATCCAGAAGTTATCCCTCTGCCAAATGGGGACAATTCAGCTGTCACTACACAAGCAAGTGAGCATGCAGCGGACCATTTGCGCAATTGACTCGGAGGGACTCCCTGCCTCCATCTCCACTGCATACTGCCATAATGTGTCTGGGTCATCTGCCTTGGCTTCCTCATCTTCCTCTTGATCATTCTGCTCCTCCTCTCCTGTCACCTGCGTAGTAAAACCTCCTATTGCTTGTACTCCAATGTCTTCCTCCTCCAGTTCAGCCCCCAGAGAACTCATATGGCCGTGAGATCTAGGCTCCACGTCTCCAGTCCCCTGACCAGCCATATTTACCAGCATCTGTTCCAGGACATGAATCAGTGGAATGACATAGTTCATCCCATAGTCCAGGCGACTGACAAATAACATGGCATCCTCAAAGGGCCTGAGCAAAAGACAGGTGTCATGCATGAGCTGCCACTGTCTGATATCGAAGTTACACAGGGGAGTACTCCTGTCCGCTTGGATCATCAGGAAATCGTTAATGGCCTTTCTCTGTTTGTACAGTCGGTCAAACATATGGATGGTGGAATTCCAACTTGTGGAAACGTCGGATATCAGCCTATGTTTGGGGATGTCGTTCTACCACTGCAGCTCATGGAGGGTGTGCTTTCCAGTGTACGAGTAGCTGAAGTGCATGCAAAGTTTCCAGGCTATTTTTAGGATGTCTTGCAGATGGGTTGAAGACTGCAAGAACCGCTTGACAACCAGATTGAACACGTGTGCCATGCAGGGAACATGACTCAGCTCTCCTTGACGCAGTTCCGACACAATGTTCTTCCCATTGTCAGTCACCATGGCCAGGATTCTATTTCTTGCTGAAGGACATGAAGCAGTTCCTTCCCTGTGTGACTCAGTTTGCCCAGGCAAATGAGGTGCAGAACAGCGTGACATGGCCGTGCCCTGCACATGTGGTATGCTGGAGAGGCACTGTGCATTGTGCCTGCATTGGAGGCTGAGCACAAGGTCGAGGATGTGGAGGCAGAGGTGGACATTGTCGCTGGACCAATGGCGTGGCAACCTGGAGGCGGAAGCGGCATTACCTGGCCAAGTTGCTGGTGTGGCTGTGCAGGAACCACATTCACCCAGTGGGCCATAAAGGACATGTATTGTCCCTGACCATAGTTACAGCTCCACACATCGGTGCTGCCGTGCACTCTGGCAGACACCGACAGGCTCAAGGACTGGCCCACCTTCTGTTCTACATGTGTGCAGGGCTGATACTGCTATATGACGGCTTGGGACTCTCCACCTTGGTTCGACACAAGCCATCATTTCTCTGAAAGGTGCAGAGTCCACCACTTGTAAAGGGATGGACTGCAGCACCAGCAACTTGGACAGGAGCACATTCAGCTTCTGCACCGTTGTATAAGTGCACTCATACTGTTGTCGCTTAGCAATCACTTCGGTGATCGATTGCTGACAGAATGCGTGAAAAGGAGGAGGAGGAGGAGGAGGAAGAGCAGAAGCATCAGGACCTGCAGATGTGGTGGTGGAGCCTTGACTGCCAGAAACCGGGTTCGTGTCGGTGGGTGATGCAGCGGTTGCTGCGGTAGGCTGGACCACCACATCGGAACCTTGGTTGTCCCAGGACACTTTTGTGGTGATGATGCATTTGTTGATGCAGGGCTATAGTGCCAACATTGGCACCCTGGCCACGCTTCACCCTCTTCCCACAGATTCTACATACGGACTTGTTCACCTCCTCCGGTGGCTTAAAAAAAAACTGCCACACCCCCAACACTACCCACTGACTGACTGCTACCACCGCTGTCTCCTTGAGCCCCCGCACCGATTCTTCCTGGGCAGGTAGGCTGCCGTGAAGCGGATGGTCTACCTCTGGCGCTTTTGGCTCCCGACCTCCCACTGCTGCAACCCTGCTGACTCCCGGCCACGCTAGTGACTTGCTGGGTCCGCCGCTTTTTCACGGGCAAGCTGACACCCTCTTCTCCCGATTATGATGAAGCCCCTTCGTCACCCAGCTCTCAAGTGCGATCAGTTACATCATCATCGAGTAGTGTCTGCACGTCACTGATGTCCTCCTCAACTGTCTCTGGGTCAGGAGCCTGACCGCTCTCAAAACCAGCTCCCACGCCACTCTCCTCATCACTACTTGCCTGTCCTGACTGTCCTGTAGTACCACTTCCTCGCTGAAAAGTGGAACAGAGCCTACAGCATATAATACTTTTTGCGGTGAGGTAACAGAAAAGGACAGAAGCAGGTTGAGGACAGGTGAGGGCACAGAGCCTGCTCCTGGACCATGCCAACTCAGAGTTGTGTCTGACGAACCCACTTACCCTTGGCTGTGGGTGGTTGATATAAGTTGTGACGAAGTCGAAGATTGAGTCAACTATTCAAGAATCGCTTAGTTGCTGGTCACTACACGACCGCTAGCTGACACTGGGAGCCCAGGCCTCTCAAAGTGACCCCTGCCCCCATGGCTCCTTACTCTGCTCCGATCTCTGCCTGCACAGAAACATTTAGGCCTCTGCCACTCCACTGTGCATGGTCTGGCACCTCTCTGCCTGACATACTGTTAGATCAAATAACCAAATATTAGATCAAATATTTCACCACTAATACCATTTCAACAGATGAGTGCAACGATGCAAGGCGAATATATTTGTATTTCGCCAGTAAAACACGGCAAACTGGGCTGTAAAATATCTCACTGCACCGCTGAACGGCAACTAATCCCAAATTTTTTTCTATTTTTACACTAAAGGCTTTTCAACAAATAAGTGCAAGAATGAAAGGTGAATATATTTGTATTTCCCCAGTAATACACGCCAAACTGGGCTGTAAAATATCTCACTGCACTGCTGAAAGGCAATTAGGACCAAGTTTTTTTCTATTTTTACAAAAAAGGCTTTTCAACAAATAATTGCAGCAATGAAAGGCGAATATATTTCTATTTTGCCAGTAATACAAAGCAAACTGGGCTGTAAAATATCTCACTGCACTGCTGAATGGTAATTAGGCCCAATTTATTTCAATTTTTACACTAAAGGCTTTTCAACAAATAAGTGCAACAATGAAAGGCGAATATACAATATTTGTATTGTGCCAGTAATACAACGCAAACAGGGCTGTAAAATATCTCACTGCACAGCTGAACGATAATTAGGCCCTCATTTTTATTTATTTTTTACACTAAATGCTTTTCAACAGATAAGTGCAACATCGGAAGGCGAATATATTTGTATTTCGCCATTAATACACGGCAATCTGGGCTGTAAAATATTTCACTGCACCACTGAGCGTCAAATATATTTTTCCTTTTTCCACTAATACATGCAAAAAAGGGCTTTAAAACAGATAACTGCACAGCTGAGCGGCAAATATATTTTTCCTTTTTCCTCTAATACACACAAAAAAGCGGCAAATATATTTTACTTTTACCACTAATACACGACAAAAAGGGCTGTCATTTTCGCACTTCACCACACAACGGCTAATAAGCCCTTTTCCCCACTAATACAAGCCAAAAAATGCTGTAGAACATATAACTGCACCGCACTAGGGCAAATAAAACGTAGAGATATTTTCTTGTAATAACCCCTGTTAATGCAGGTAAAAAAACAGCACTTGTACCCTAATAAGAACGGTTTGATGGAATTACAGAGCTGTATAATATAGCTGGCAATTTGGGTGCCCAGTCAGCGCTGCAAGGTGTAATAGGAATGTTCCTATTACCCAGGCTGTCACCTCCCCGAATGAACCCTGTTCAACAGAAATGCTGTGGATTGATTCCTCCCGATCCTTTCCCTACACCTTGAATAATCTTTCCCTGCACTCGTAAATCTTTTTTTTTTTTGCACAATTTTTTCTATCACTGTCCCTAGCGTCTTCAGACATGTCTCTCCGTGCACTAAGTACGCTGGTAGAATCTAAGATGGCTGCTGTATTTATAGGGCTGTGACATCACAGGGCGGGCTGGCTGCTGATTGGCTGCATGCATGTCAGTATGGGTGATCCCGCCTTCCTAGACTTCCTTTCTCCATGTCCTTACAGGTGCAGCAGTCATTTTAGGAAAAATGTAATTCATTACTACGAAGTGCAAGGAATCGAATTTTTCCTGAAATTCGTAACGAAATTTACTTTGTCAGCTTTGATTTGCTCATCTCTAACCTTAATGACAGGGCCATTTTGCACCTTAGATTCTATTCTTGTGACACTTTGTACTTCATAAAAGTGGTAAATTTGAGTCAATATGTTTTTACCTTTATTTATAAAGAAAAATCCCAAATTTACAGAAAATGTGAAAAAAATAGTAATTTTCAAAATTTTAATTTTCTGCTTTTAAGGCAGATAATGATACCTCACAAAATAGTTATTACTAGTGTTGAGCGAACCCGAACTGTAAAGTTCTGGGCCATACCAAACTTTGCGAGTTCAAGTACCTGGACCCGAACCTGAACTTTGCCAGAAAAGTTTGGGTTCGGGCATTTAATAATGCTTTTGAAAGGCTGCAGGGCTGGTGTGAGGTACACCTGCACTGCATATGTAACAGGGAAATTAATATAGTTAATCCGTCTGTTAGTTCGGTGGGTAACATATACCCAATTTTGGTGTGAGATACACTTGCACTTTATACATGACAGGGTAATTAATATAGTTAATCTGACTGTTAGTTTGGCCAGTGACATATACTCATTTTTGGTGTGAGATACACGTGCACTGCATATGTGACAGGGAAATTAATATAGTTAATCCGTCTGTTAGTTCGGTGGGTGATATATTCCCATTTTTGGTGTGAAGTACACCTGCACTACATTCATGACAGGGAAATTAATATAGTTAATCTGTCTGTTAGTTTGGTGGGTGACATATACCCATGTTTGTTGTGAGATACACGTACACTTTATACGTGACAGGGAAATTAATATAGTTAATCTGACTGTTAGTTCGACAAGTGATATATACCAATTCTTGGTTTGAGATACACGTGCACTGAATATGTGACAGGGAAATTAATATAGTTAATCCGTCTGTTAGTTTGGTCGGTGATATATTCACATTTTTGGTGTGAGGTACACCTGCAATGCATATGTGACAGGAAAATGTATATAGTTAATCCGTCTATTACTTTGGTGGGTGACCTCATAGAATGAGGAGAGCATTAAATAAGGGACGTGGCCCTGGTCATGGTGCGGGTGGAGCTCCTGTTGCAGGGAGAGGACGTGGTCGATCTGTGCCAGCTACACGCCCAAATGAAACACCTTCCTCAGGTGCATGTAGGCGACAGGACGTTCAGCGTTATTTTGTAGGGCCCGAATACCAGTGTACAAATGGTGAGGCCAGAAGAAGTAGAGGTGGTAGTAGATTGGGTGGCTGACAGTGCCTCCAGTTCCTTCACATTGTCTCCCACCCGGTCCCCTGCTGAAACCGCAGAGTTGGCACTTGCAGCCCAGGGGCATCTGTCTTTCACCTCACCCCCTTGCAAATCAGCCAAGCAGTCTGAGCCCCAAGTCATGCAGCAGTTACTTATGCTTTTTGATGACTCTGCTGGCAGGGATTCCGTGGGCCATCCACGTAGCCCTGCCTCAGATGTGGTAGTGATTGAGTGCACTGATGCCCAACCACTTATGTTTTAGGATGTGGACATGGGAGGACCAGCATGTCTCTGATGATGATGACAAAACACAGGTGCCAACTGCTGCGGCTTTCTGCCATGCGCAGACCGGCAAGGAGGGCAGGGTGAAGAGTGGGTGGAAGATGATGTGGAGGATGATGAGGTCCTAGACCCCACATGGAATCAAGGTCATGCCAGTGACGTGTGCAGTTCGGAGGAAGAGGTGGTGGTCACACAGCACCAGCCGCACAGCAAAAGAAGGAGCAGGGTGCGGGACGTCTTCTAGCTAGTATACCTGCTATCAGTGGCGTAGGGATCGCCATAGCAACGGCTATGGGGCCCTACGCCACTGGCGGGCCCGTCCGACCGCATTCATTTTCTTTAATTATTATTTTTCTTTTTTTTTTATTAACACACAGACACTACAGACACTACGGAGAGCCATCACCAGGAGGTGGCGTAACTACCAGGGAAGCAGCTGCTTCGGGGCCCGACAATTTATTTTCAAGTTAGTTAAATATCGATGTCTTAATGTTCAGGGCCCCCTTCACAGCAGCGGTCTTAATGTTCAGCCCCCTCGCTAATGTGCTCTAATCTTACTGTATTCTAAAGTCTCCTGATGTGTCTGGGATTCGAACCCACAACCTCCAATGTATCAGTGGCAAAGCATTTACCCTCACAACCATAAAGGAGGCATTGCAACTGATTGAAAAAATTTGACACTTCTACCGTTATAGCTGGCTAAGTATACATCTATACATATGACAGCTGCCCCAGCACACCCAGCACTGCTATATCTCTATGTGACAGCTATCCCAGCACACTCAGCACTGCTATATCTCAATATATGAGCAGCTGTCATGTGTATAGATGTACACTTAGCCAGCTATAACAGTAGAAGTCTCATAATTTTTCAGTCAGCAGCAAGGCTGCTCTTATGGTCTTGTGGTTAGGTGCTCGAATCCCAGCAGAAACCTTTTCTGAAATACAAGCAGTGACTCCATATATGGACATACAGGGCGGGACACAGGAAGAGGCTGCATCGCATCGCTGACATATAGAAGTGTTTATTTTTATTTTTTTAATACCGGACTGTTACTGCCATGGGGGGAGCGGGAGGCACCTGAAACTGGCACATGGGGGGAGGGGGGTTGGTACCTGACCTGATACTGGCACCTGGGGGGGCCATGCATTTCTAGCTACGCCCCTGCCTGCTATTGCCTACCGCACCGAGGGACAGAGCACACCAAAGCCAGCACCAAGGAGTTCCCTGGCGTGGCAGTTCTTCAGACAATGTGCTGAAGACAAGACGCAAGTGGTTTGCATGCTGTTCAATCAGAGCCTGAAGCGAGGCATAAATGTTCTAAACCTGAGCACCACATGCATGACCAGACATCTAAATGCAAAGCACGTGCTCCAGTGGAGTACACACCTGAAAAACCACAAAAGATGTCTGGCTACTCTTGCTCACTCTTCTGCTGCGGTATCGGCCTCTTCCTCCCCCTCTGGAGTGACAGTGTCACCTGCCACCCCGCAAACAGAGGCTGTGGCAGCATCACCACCACCTCCACCCAGCATGTCCACACTGTCCCATGGAAGCGTTCAGCTGTCCATCCCCCAAACATTGGAGAGAAAGAGGAAGTACCTCCCTACCCACCAGTGAGCCCTGGCCCTGAATGCCAGCATTTCAAAATTCCTGGCGTTTGAAATTCTGTCATTCCGTCTGGTGGAGACAGATACTTTTAAAAACCTTATGGCAGTGGCTGTCCCAAAGTACGTGGTTCCAAGCCGCCGCTACTTTTCCAGGTGAGCCATCCCTGCCCTGCACAACCAAGTGGCGGACAAAATGAGGTGTGCAATGCGCAACGCCATCTGTGGCAAGGTCCACATAACTACAGATACGTGGACCAGCAAATGCAGTGGCGGCTGGGCCTGAGGTGAATAGCAGTTTGACGCATGCCGTTTGCTCCTCTTCCTCTCCCTCATCCCGTCAGCGTAACACCTTGACCACCAACTTCAGCACAGCCAGGGGGAAACGACAGCAGGCTGTTTTGAAACTCATCTGTTTGGGGCAAAACCCCACACTGTGCAGGAGCTGTTGATGGGCATGGAAGAACAGAACGATAAATGGTTGGTGAGTGCCGCTGATCCTTAAGCCTGGCCTGGTGGTGTGGGATAACGGGAGAAATCTCGTAGAAGCTCTGGGGCTAGCCGGTTTGATGCACATCCCTTGCCTGGTGCATGTGCTGAACTTGGTTGTGCAGAAGTTCCTGAAGAATTACCCCGATATGTCAGAGATGCTGCAGAAAGTGCGGGCCGTCTGGGCGTTTTCACCCTGCTGCTGCTTGCCTGTCTGCGTTGCAGCGTAACTTCAGCCTTCCCGCTCACCGCCTGATATGCAACGTACCCACAAGGTGAAACTCCACCTTGCACATGCTGGAGAGACTGTGCGAGCAGCAGCAGGCAATAGTGGAGTTTCAGCTGCAGCATGCACTGGTGAGTCACTCTGAAGAACAGCACCACTTTACCACCAATGAGTGGGCCTCCATGCGGGAGCTATGTGCCGATAATACAGTCCTCAGTCCTTCTATGTCTCATTGAAAAAACACTTTGGGCGATGATGGAAGAGAATGTGACACAGAAGAAAGAGGAGGAGGAAGAGGGATCATTTCCACAGTTATCAGGCCAGTCATTCACAAGTGGCTCGAAGGGTGGGTTCCTGCACCAACAGAGGCCAGGTACACAACTGTCCAGCCAGGACACAGTTCTACAGGATGAGGAGGGGAAGGATGATGAGGAGGAGGATCTGCGTTCACAGCAGGGTGGCACCCAAAGCAGCTTATGGGCATCAATGGAGAGTGGCTGGGGGATACAGAGGACACAGATGATACACCTCCCACAGAGGACAGCTTGTCGTTGCCTCTGGGCAGCCTGGCACACATGAGCGACTACATGCTGCAGTGCCTGAGCAATGACCGCTGAGCTGCCCACATTCTAACCAGTGCTGATTATTGGGTGGCCACCCTGCTGGATTCCCGCTACAAGGAAAACATGCTGTCTTTAATTCTGTCACTGATCGGAAGATGCACGAGTACAAGCACACGCTGGTAGATGCGCTGCTGATGGCATTGATACCTGACAGCGGGGTCTCAGTGGAAGCATGAGGAGGAGGAGAAAGTCGCCAATGCAGCTGGGGCACTGCCAGCACCTTAGAAGGGAGGGTTAGCATGGCCAAAATGTGGAAAACCTTTGTCAGCATGCCACAACAACCAGCACCACCAGCTTAGCAGGAGGCAGCGTTTGAGCAACATGGTGGAACAGTACGTGTGCACATGCCTACATGTACTGACTGATGGGTCTGCCCCATTCAACTTCTGGGTCTCCAAATTGGGCACATGGCCTGAGCTTGCCCTTTACGCCTTGGAGGTGCTTCCCTGTGGCCAGTGTATTGTCTGAACATGTGTTTAGCACGGCGGGGGGAGGGGTGATCACAGGCAAGCGCAGTCGCCTGTCCATAGCCAATGTGGACAAGCGCACGTTCATTAAAATCAACCAGGCATGGATCCCACAGGACTTGTCCGTATCTTGTGCTGAGTAGACAAATATACTGGCCGCACCCAGCCACTGTTATACTCCAGCACATTTTCTCTTTGCATTCTCTTTTCTATTTCTCAATGTTTTGGGGTCTTCCCAAATTTATAAAAAAATAAATAAATTAAAAAAAAACAACAAAAAAACATCTACACCTACACCACCATGTCCACCGCCTCCTCAACCTCCTACTCCACTTTGACCTCCCCCTCCTAGTTCAAGATTATTATTTTTTATTTATATTTTTTTATTATTTTAAGTCATTTCCCTATCCACATTTGTTTGCAGAGTTCAAAACATTGTCCCAAACTTTGACCCGAAGTTCGGGCGAACCCGAACATCCACGGGTCCGTTTATCCCTAGTTATTACTTTACATTTACCCTATGTCTACTTTTTGTTGGCATCATTTTGAAAATGTCATTTTAATTTTTTAGGACATTAGAAGGCTTAGCATTTTAGAAGCAATTCTTAAATTGTTTAAGAAAATGTCAAAATCCACTTTTTTAAGGGCCAGTTCAGTGATGAAGTCACTTACATTGTAGAAACCACCCAGAAATGACCCCATTTTAGAAACTACACCCCTCAAGTGATTCAAAACAGGTTTTACTAACTTTGTTTACCCTTTAGGTGTTCCACAAGAATCAAAGGAAAATGGAGATCAAATTAAAAAATTTGACTTTTTTGGCAGATTTTCTATTTTAATCGATTTTTTCCTGTAACACAGCAAAGGTTAACAGCCAAACTAAATTCAATTTCTATTGAGTTTACAGAAACACCCCATATGTGGTTGTCGACTGCTATATTGGTGCATGGCAGAGCTTAGAACAGATAGAGCACAATATGGCTTTTGGAGGGCAGATTTAACTTGAATAATTTTCAGGCGCTGGGTCGCATTTGAAGGTACTGTAGCCTGAGGTACCCCATAGTGGAAACCCCTAAAAGGTGACCCCATTTTGGAAACTACACCCCCAAGAAATTTTTCAAGGGGTTTAGTGAGCACTTTGGCCCAATATGTTTTTCATAGAATTTAGAAACCCTTGGCTGTGAAAAAAACATATTTTTCTGGAAAATGCCACTTTATGCCCTAGTTTTTCATTGTCACAAGGGGTAACAGGAGTAAGTCACCCCAAAATTTGTTACCCATTGTCGCCTGAATACGTCAACACCCCAAATGTGGTTATCGACGGCTGTATGGGCGTACGGCAGAACCTAGAACAGATGGAGCACAATATGGCTTTTGGAGGGCAGTTTTCACTGGAATAAATTTTTAGGCGCTGTGTCTCATTTGAAGTTACCCTGAGGTACCCCAAAATGTGACCCCATTTTGAAAACTACACCACCTAAAGTATTCATCTAGGAATGTAGTGAGAATTTTATTATTTTATCTCGCCGTATCCCATTCTTGTAACAGACTCTACATCTCTTTTGGGATCTGATTGGAAATGTTGCCTTGGGATAATTCTGTTCACATGACTAGATGCTCTTATCCTAGTGCTATCCTAGTGCTGCTATCCAAATATAAAATTTTTCATAATTTGTTCTTGAAATTCAAGATATGTTCCTTGGATCCCTGCTTTTTGGAACATGAAAAAATAATTATACAGGGCTACTTGAATAAGGTGGGCTGTACGTTTCTTATACCAAATGTGGGATATCCTAACCGCGCTATAGGGCTGCAGCATTTGGTCTGCAAGGTCCACCCCACCCATCTATTTATTGTAATCCTGTATGCAGACATAGGGCTTCTAATGTCTGGATGTATAGATGTCATTATGAGGACATCTTTTTTTGGCTTGAAATTTTACAAGTAGAATGTTCCCATTACAAAGGCCCTTTATTTCCCCAGACTTCAATTTTTGGTTCACAAAAGGCTTGGGCAGGCTTCTTTGAGGTGCCACATGCCACTGTCTTTCTGACTGAAAAGCATCTGAAAAGGGGTATGCTGGTGTAATAATTGTCGATGTACAAGTACCCCTTATCTACAAGAGGGTGCAAAAGATCTCACACTATTTTACCTGTCACAATGAGGGAAGGGGGGCATTCAGGAGGGCAAAACTTGGTATCTTAGCCTTCATACACTCTTATAGGTGTAGCCAGATTCGCTTTCACAGAGTTTTACATTTTTAGCCAAAATCGTGCCCTCTTCCTTGGCAAATATTGGCAAAATTGAAGCCTGCCTTTAAAAAGGACAAGTGACTTGTCCATGGCAATATTTTTTTCTTGGGTGTACTGTAGGCCTCTTTAATTTTTAATTTAAATAATTTATAAGGGGTCTAATTTTATAAAGTCTGTCATGGTTGGGATCATCACGTGGGGGGCACTATGTCTTGTCAGCGAAATGAAGAAATCGCAGGATTGTCTCAAGTTGCTGTTTTGTCATTACTTCCCTGTACATGGGGGTATCGCACAACACATCATATGACCAATAAGATCTCATAGTGTTTTTTTTTATGAGACCCATATTTAGGAAGAGGTCCCAAAATTTTTAAATGTCCGCCACAACAACAGGGCACCATACGCCATTTTAGGGGTAATATGAGGTGGGGTGACTGGTGATGAACTGAGCAGCATATAAATTGGTCTTCTAAACCATAAAATTTATGAGTTCTTCTGATAAGATTTTAAAAAATTTCACCCCCTAAACCCTATAACATCACAACGGATGCCTGTGACAGAATTAAATTCAGGAACAGACGGAGCATATGACTCTGTGGGCATCCATTCGGATCCATTTTTTTTTACAAATGCCTAACACTAACCTCAACTATTACAAGCTACCGGCTAAGACTATACTATACTATAATATATATATAAAAAAAAAAACACTGAAGTTCTGTGGAGAGGAAGGGTGGTTGGAGGATGGGGTGTCAGGGGAACAGAGTGTGTTTGGGGCACTGTGGGGTGTTGGTGGCACTTTGGGACAGTAGACCAGAACAATGCAGCTCTGATCTCCTGAAGGGTAACTGTCAGAATAAGGAGATCGGAGCTGCGCTGGACTATTCTTGCCTGCCAGCAAGCAGAATGCGCTGCGATTGGTCAGTCAGATCTGACTGACCAATCACAGCGATCGGAAAGCAGGGAACGCTGTGATTGGTCCTCCGCGGGTGTCCGGACAGCTCTGCTGTCCGTGACACCCGTTTAGATGCCTTTCATCTCATGGCATGCTGTGTATGTCATGATGCGGTAACTAACACCATATCATGACGTACACAGTATGTCATTAGTCACTAAGGGGTTAATGTATATCTGACTTATCACTAATTTTAGAAGATATCATACTGTCACAAAGTTGTATATAGACCTTTTACTTGACTATTTTCATTAATCCATGCATCATCTATGATCTTATTGTACCTCAGCAGGAATTTACAAGCATCTGTCATCTCAACATTTTTCACATACAAGTTCCCTGGCTCCTAAAACAATGTTTTCATTTCCTAAATGTTCCAACTGGGATAACTTTTCAGAACAATTCCATCATTGAGCAGATGGTTGATTTGCAAAACAACTTTTTATAAAAGGATAGAGGATGTCAATTCTATCATTAGGTACTCTTTTTGCATTTAAATTAAACATATATTTTAGGAAAATAAGTTTGTTACAGTTGTTTTGAGTTTTTTGAGTTTTGTTTCAAAGTATATCCTGAAAATAGAAATAAAAATAGAAAAAATGCTATATATTTAAAACAGAAAAGTAATTACTGAGAAAATATTGATGAATAGTAAATGAATAATTAGTTTATTTTTATTATTATTATAAAAAATAACTCACACTAACAATTTATTTAGCTAACATTTTTAAAGGGGTTGTCTCACCTCAGACATTGGGGACATATTGCTAGGATTTGCCCCCAATGTCTGATAGGTTAGGTCTGATAGGCTGTCTTTAAAACGGTGGTCACAAAGAGAAGGAGGGAGCACTGCACATGCGTGGCCACTCTCCATTCATTAATATGGGAGTGCCAAAAATAGCCAAGCGCTGGCTCGGCTATTTCTGTTAGCCCCATGGGTGTGCTTGCGTGGTGCGCTTTCAATTCATTTCAATGGGACTGCAGAAAATAGCCATGCGGCACTTCCATATAAATAAATGGAGGGTGGCTGCGCATGCACGGTGCACAATATGTCTGACGTGAGACAACCCCTTTAAGATTCATAAATGACCATACATGTACAATTGGTGTAAGCCAATTAGATCATTTGGATTTTATAGTCAATCTGTCCCTCTGCTTACACATATGAAAATATTCAATAACCGTTTATAATAGTTAAGTGGACCTTTGTGAAATAATGCCCAAAAATTATACATTAGTATTAATAAAATAAAATAAAATAAATACGAGAAACAAATTCTGGCTTCTGATTTTGTTTGAGAATTCAAGAACAGAGATACATTATACCCCAAAATTTAGATTCAATTACATTTTCTAAATATGACCAGGTAATTCATTTTGTGGTGAAAAAGATTATCATTCAAAACTTGAACAATACATAAGGATTATTAGCTAGGGGTGTACCCATATAGAGTGCAAAAGTAACTACCTCATCCAGACCTAAAGGCTCCTTTGCCAAATGAGAAGACAGCATTATTAAAAATGGGATAATTATAAAAATGGAAGTGGGGCACTCTCTTAAGTAAAGGGATCTTTATTGCACAATAATATAGATATAAAATACAATGAAGTTTAATACAGCAGCAGATAAAAGCGAAGTGACAGTCCTACAATAATGTTAAAATTATATTAAATAGTAATCAACATAGATATGGATCCCTAATCAATATATAAAATTATTCAATTTTTTCAAATTTTCAGGTAATTATTCGAATAAATATTCATAGAAATACTTTCACTAGTATTATTAGTTTGTTTGTACACTTGTAAAATATTTGAAATCAAGTGAAAAGTGATTCCTTAGTATAACCAGTCTCTTATAAGCTTCAATCTATGAATAAGCAAAAAGTTCTCCTGTTAGGAATAGTGACAAGCTGCAATTCAGTAAGCCTGCAACATAGTATCAGCACATGTGCGTATGGTGTCCAAAGTTCCAAGCAATGTAGCTTTCAATAATTCAAGTAGATATTGAAATAGCTACTAGTGCATACAGCGGCGTCCCGCTGTGTTTAATAGAGAAGCGATCGCTTGTATGGAGTCAGTGTAATCTTACCCGGCGGTCTTTTAGCTGGACGGTAAGCCCTCGACTCGGCACATTTGGCTTGTGAGATCCCGGTCTCAAGGGCTGTTGCTTTGGATTTGAATTATGGCGCCAATTGGATTTGTTTGTTCCACGTGCTCTTGGCGTCTCTGATATCGTGGTTGATGGGTTTAACGAATCCTTTTCGCATGGCAATGTCCAGGCCACCGGAGTTACACAGTCCTTTCTTTCTTTAAGGGGGGATTCGCACCAGACGCGTTTCGGGGATTTGAAATATTGACCCCTTCCTCAGTGGTTAACATCCCCCTTCTGTTGTCCCGCTTTTATAATGGTTAGAGAATATGTGAAAGACTGGTCTGGAATATAAATTTTTCAAGGATTGGGATCCAAATGTGTTACTTTTCAACTTAAAACTAAACATGTTGTTAAATATTGTACTTACGATAAAATAATATAAAATATTTATATATAATTAATCACCAACTTCCTTGGTTTATATATAAATATTTTATATTATTTTATCGTAAGTACAATATTTAACAACATGTTTAGTTTTAAGTTGAAAAGTAACACATTTGGATCCCAATCCTTAAAAAATTGATATTCCAGACAATTTTATATATTGATTAGGGATCCATATCTATGTTGATTACTATTTAATATAATTTTAACATTATTGTAGGACTGTCACTTCGCTTTTATCTGCTGCTGTATTAAACTTCATCGTATTTTATATCTATATTATTGTGCAATAAAGATCCCTTTACTTAAGAGAGTGCCCCACTTCCATTTTTATAATTATCCTACTTTTTCAGATTGGGTGTTGTCTGTCAGTGGGAGCACCTCTGTTGGATCCCCACCTCATTCTAGTGCGACATTATTTTATATTTATATTATTAAAAATGGCACAGATTTGAAAGGGGTGGAAGTCTTAATACCGATTAAGCTTTAAATTATACTTCTGCTTTCAACCACCAAACTTCACTGTCCCACGATATCCAAAACATATCCTTTTAATATAACTATCTGCAGTCTCAAAGTATTAATACACCCAAGTGACAAATATATAAATGCATGCATTTGGGCTTCAACCTACTCTTCTTGTCCTGGGGACCACTTCATAGCTTTTCTGTGAGAAAAGACTTGCATCAGGACAGGTTAGAATTTACATGGCAAACTATCTACTGCTACTACTGGAGGAGCTAGCAGGGATCAAAGCATAGTGCAGTGAGATTTACAGCTGGACTCTAATGTTTGTTAAACTATCCCATTGTGTCTAGTAGCCCTTTAGTCTGTAAGAATGCTAGGTGTTCTTAAGTCTGCAAAATGAGAGTTATTCTATAGCGGTCACCTTTTCCAAGTACACAATTGCCTTGCTAGCAACAATAAAATGCAATGGAACCATATCCTGGTTCCAGGATACATTGATGCAATATCATAGACTAGACAATATAGTAACATAGTTTCTGAAAAATTCAGCGCGATCCGAATAAATTTGCGGCGAATTACGCTAAAAAACGGCTATTTCCTGGCTGCAGAGAGCCTTTATAGTGGTGTAGAACACTGTGCCTTGCAGTAACACGCATAGGGAGTCTGCTTTGGTAGTGAAATAATACTGTGAGTCCGTATGACATGCAGATGACCGGTGTCACACCTAGAATCACTGCACACTTCACTTATTTGGGCAGTCACGGGGCCAAAACTGTCTACATAACTCAAGTATGAACTCAGCCTTACAGGTCGATGTTAGCGCTAAGAAGAAGCCCACTTTTTTTTATACAGCTGATTCCACATAGATGTTTACAGAACCTGTTCTATAAACCCTTATACAAGTAGAGCCCCCCGACAGCGTAGAGAGGGTGTCAGCAGTAAGTGTGTGTGGACGTCACTGTGTGTGGATTATTTTGCCCTTCCTCTGATCCCTCAGAACAATAACCCACAAAAAACTGATCTTTTGTGTGGAGCATCCGCCTTCACTCGGCCAGCATTTGGTCAGTAATCCATCAGTATTGCTAATGCCCAAAAAAACAGGAGTCTATCCAAAACAGAGATGACACGTAAATGGAATATTTGCAAGTCTTCTGTGTTTTGTACCCAATTCTGCTTTTGACTACCAAATCACAAGCCAATTCTGATGGGACCATACAGGCCTTACAGCTGCTACACAGACAGGATCCGTTGTCTATCGCATCTTACCTTCCTTCTGACAGATCAGACGAAGGGTCAAATAAGTGATGATGACAGCTAATAGAGATGGTTTTGTGGTTCGCCCGGCTGTCGTTTCGCGGCAAACTTTGCGTGTTCGCGATTAGCCGAACATGCGAACATATGGAGATATTTGCGCCCGCCATATTCTTTTACATTGTGAAGAACTTTGACCCATGACACATTCATCAGGTGGTACAGGACAGCCAATTGAGACGTTTCAGCACATGGACATACCCCTTACCATATAAATAAACCTGATCTGGCCGCCATTTTACATTCAGTGTTTTGCCAGTGTAGGGAGATGTTGCTGTGTGGAGCAGGGACAGGCTGTTAGGGACACCAAACGCTAGCTAATAGGGCCAAAAAAGTCATTTTAAGGACTGGTATAGGTGTGCTATCGATATGTGTGATAAACAGAGGGGTGCGATATACTTATACTTTTATAATGAGTCAAAAACACATAGATCTATAGAGTGATCACCTGGTAGTCAGGGGCCTAGGGGCTAGGGGCTTACTAGGGCCATTTTTATATAGGGTAAGGTTCTGGACGGGGTCGCTCTTATCAGGGCGGGTGGTCTGTGGTTAGGCTATCAGGGCCAGAATAGCACCCCCCTGTAGGCCAATATTAGGGACAGTTCTTTGCTCACCCTGTCCTTCAATACCACATCATCATCTAGCCCAGGGATGGATGTTTTTTTGCTTTCCCTCCTGGATTCATCGGAGGATTGTGGTAGGACATATGGTTTCTGATTTGGTGCCGCCGAGCACCTGATTTAGTGCCGCCGAGCACTTGTTATTGCCTACCACATCTATGCTTTTTGCTTAATTTTAATAATTAAATTTATTTTCATTTTGAGGGCTATCTTTTCCATTCACAAGTCCACAAAATGGGTCCGCATCTGTTCCGCAATTTTGCGGAACGGGTGCAGACCCATTCATTTTCAATGGGTCCGGAATGTGCTGTCCGCATCGGCATTTGCGGATCCACATCCGCATTTGTGGATCCGCACTTCCGCATCTGTGCTTCTGTTTCCGCCAAAAAATAGAACATGTCCTATTCTTGTCCGCAATTGCAGACAAGATTAGGCATTTTCTATTATAGTGCCGGCGATGTGCAGTCCACAAATTGCGGAATGCACATTGCCGGTGTCCGTGTTTTTCAGATCCGCAAAACACTTACGGACGTGTGAATGGACCCTCATAATAAAATCATTAAAGGTTAAGTTTTATCTTCATGTATATTCTAATGGATTGCCTTCCTTGTACAATGTTATAATATACTTTCTATGTTAGAAAGTATATTATAGTGCATTTGTATTGTGTGGCAGTTGTGTGCGGTTCTGCTGCGATACTGCAGGTATATAGAGGGACAAACATTATTGGAGCAAACAATTTCTACTGGTGTGATATACCAGTCGTCCCCCAAAAAAACAGATTAAAGTGGGGTGTTATATACAATATACTTTCTTTATAGTGCATTTGGGTACTGTATAGTGCATTTGCGCATGTGTGTACATGAAAATTATATTGCCGATATTTCGCATTGAAAAAAAAAATGAATGGAGATCGCAAATTCGAATAATACATCTGGTATGTCACTGTCCATGTTGTGGGACTATTTGTGCACTTCTAGTAATTATTTCTTGGCTGCAAATATGAGCTGAAGGTTTTTCAGGTTCGCCTGCCATTAAAATGAATGGGACCCGCCGCAAACTTGCGATTCGAGAAAATTTCATCTCGTTTGCGCGATCGCATTCGCGACCCATCCCGGCAGATGTTCGTCCATCACTATCAGCCAAGCCAAATGGCAAGGTGGCATAGTGGTGAGGTGAAAGCAGCATGAGGAGACCACAAAGTGGCCCAATGACAGAGTCTGTAGGTGGCCGCAGCATCAGGAGGCCACAGAGTGGCCCAATGACAGAGTCTGTAGGTTCCGCAGCATCAGGAGGCCGCAGAGTGGCCCAATGACAGAGTCTGTAGGTTCCGCAGCATCAGGAGGCCGCAGAGTGGCCCAATGACAAAGTCTGTAGGTGGCGGCAGCATCAGGAGGCCGCAGAGTGGCACAATGACAGAATGGGGAGGTGGCGGCAGCATCAGGAGGCCACAGAGTGGCACAATGACAGTGTGGAAGTGGCAGCAACATGAGAAGACCACAGTGGCAAGGTGACATAGTGGTGAGGTGAAAGCAGCATGAGGAGACCACAGAGTAGCCCAATCACTGAGTCTGGAGGTGGCGGCAGCATCAGGAGGCCACACAGTGGCAAAGTAACATACCAGCTGAGACAGGTAGCTAGAAGAAACCAGTTTCTTTTATCAAAGTGTTGGTGTGGCACCATGGATTATCTAGTCTGATACATAAGGAATTGGTGGGTGGAAATCCTGGCTGATACACGCCTGATTTATCTTGACAAAGGTCAGTCTCTCCACATTTTTGGTGAACAGGTGAGTTCTTCTTGGGGTAACTATGGCCCCCGCCGCACTAAACACTCTGATGCCACACTACTGGCCGGGCAGGACAGCTTTTCCAGAGCAAACTCGGTCAGTTGGGGCCATAAATACAGTTTGGCTGCCCAGTAGTCCAGCGGATCTTCAAGATCGGCTGGCAGGGTGTACTTCAAGTGTGCCACCACCTGCTGGTTCAGGTTCTGCTCTACGTCTAGCTGCTAGTCAGTAGTTTCTTCACTATGCAGGTGAAGAAAGCTGCTCATCAGTGACTGTAGACTTTGGCCGCTGATGGAGCTGGTACAGCTCCTGCCACCCCACCCATCCCTAGCAGCCATGGCAGTGGAACCTGAGTGCAGAGGGTCCCCTGGTCAGACCTGTGAGAGGATGGATGATGGTAGCAGATAGGCAGCGACCAACTGACTACATAGGATGTCCTCAGTTTGTCCTCCCTCTCAAGGGTCTAAAAAAGGCCCCCATTTTGGACAGGTAGCGAGGGTCTAACAAAGTGGAGAGCCAGAAGTCATCCCTCTGATGAATGGTGACAATTCAGCTGTCACTACCCAAGCAAGTGGGCCATTTGCGCAAGTGACTTGGAGGCACTCCCTGCCTCCATCTCCACTGCATACTGCCACAGTGTGTCTGGGTCCTCCGCCTCATCTTTAATATCGCCCTGTAGCTCCAATTGATGCTCCTGCTCCTCCTCTCCTGTCACCTGTGTATAAAACCACCCATTTCGCTACACATTGCTTGTGCTCCAATGTCCTCCTCCTCCACAGGGCTCATGTGGCCATGAGATCTAAGCGCCACGTCTCCAGTCCCCTGACCAGCCAGATTTACCAGCATCTGTTCCAGGACATGAAGCAGTGGAATGACGTTGTTCATCCCGTAGTCCTGGCGACTGACAAATAACGTGGCATCCTCAAAGGGCCTGAGCAAACGGCTGGTAGCACGTATGAGCTGCCACTGGCTGACATTGAAGTTACAAAGGGGAGTACTCCTGTCTGCTTGAATCATCAGGAAATCGTTAATTTCCTTTCTCTGTTCGTACACGCTGTACAACATATGGAGGGTGGAATTAGAACAAATGGAAACGTTGCATTTCAGCCTATAATTGGGGGATGCCGTTCTGCAGCTGCTGCTCAAGGAGGGTGTGCTTTGTGGTTTACGAGTGGCTGAAGTGCATGCAAAGTTTCCAGGCCATTTTTAGGATGTCGTGCAGATGGGTGGAAGACTGCAGGAACCGCTTGACAACCAGATTGAACACGTGTGCCATGCAGGGAACATGGCTCAGCCCTCCTTGACGCAGAGCTGACACCATGTTCTTCCCATTGTCGGTCACCATGGTTCCGATTTTCAGTTGTCTCTGAGAAAGCCAGGATTCTATTTCTTGCTGAAGGACATGGAGCAGTTTCTTCCCTCTGTGACTCCGTTCACCCAGGTAAACGAGGTGCGGAACAGCGTGACACCGCTGTGCCCTGCACATGTGGTATGCTGGAGCGGCACTGTGCATTGTCCCTGCAGTGGAAGCTGAGCACAGGGTGGAGGATGAGGAGGTAGAGGTGGACATTGTCGCTGGACTAACAGCGTGGCAACGTGGAGGCGGAAGCAGCGTCACCTGGCCAAGTTGCTGGTGTGGCTGTGCAGGAACCACATTCATCCAGTGGGCCGTAAAGGACATGTATTGTCCCTGACCATAGATACAGCTCCGCACATCAGCGCTGCCGTGCACTTTGGCAGACACCGACTGGCTCAAGGACTGGCCCAACTTCTGTTCTACATGTGTGTGCAGGGCTGGTACTTCCTTTTCGGCAAAGAAATGACGGCTTGGGACTCTCCACCTCTGTTCGGCACAAGCCATCAGAACTCTGAAAGGTGCAGAGTCCACTACTTGAAAAGGGTGAAACTGCACCACCAGCAACTTGGACAGGAGCACATTCAGCTTCTGTGCCGTTGCACGCATACTGTTGTCTCCTGGCAATCGCTTCAGTGATCGATTGCTGACGGAATGCGTGATGGCGGAGTAGGAGGAGCAGGAGCATCAGGACCGGAAGATGATGGGAAGGACAGACAGCTCCCTTCAGCTGAGGTGGTGGAGCTTTGACTGCCAGAAACCGGGTGCATGTTAGTGGGTGATGGAGCAGTTGCTACGGCAGACTGAACCACCACATCGGAGCCACGGTTCTCCCAAGCAACTTTATGGTGGCGCTGCATATGCTGACACAGGGCCATAGTGCCAACATTGGCACCCTTGCCACGCTTCACCCTCTGCCCACAGATTCTACATACGGCCACGTTCACCTCCTCTGGCGGCTTAACAAAAATCAGCCAAACCACCAAGTAGGTGATTTTACCCCCAACACTACGCACTGACTGACTGCTACTGCTGCTACCTACTTGAGCCCCTGCACCGATATTTCCCGGGCAGGTAGGCTCCCGCGAAGCGACTAGTCTACCCCGGGCGCATTTGGCTCCCGACCTCCCTCTGCTGCCACCCTGCTGACTCCCGGCCACGCTAGGGACTTGCTGACTGCCGCTGGCTCTCGGACAAGCTGATACCCTCTTCTCCCGATGATGATGAAGCCCCTTCGTCACCTGGCTCCCAAGTGTGATCAGCTACATCATCATCATCATAGAGTAGTGTCTGCACATCACTGATGTCCTCCTCATCGATTTCTGGGTCATGAGCCTGACCGCTCTCAACACCAGCTCCCACGCCACTCTCCTCATCACTACTTGCCTGCTTAGTGGAGGAAGCAGTGGATGTCTCCCCCACATCTTGGCTGGGCAGTAGCTGCTGACTGTCCTCTAGTAGCTCTTCCTTGCTGAAAAGTGGAGCAGAGCCTACAGCATATAATACTTCTCGCGTTGAAGGAATAGGAAAGGACAGAGGCAGGTTGAGGACAGGTGAGGGCACAGGGCCTGCTCCCGGGCTATGCCAGCTAAGGGTTGTGTCTGACAAACCCACGACTCTTGGCTGGGAGTGTTGTCACTTGCGACGAAGTCGAAGATCAAGTCAACCATTCAAGAACCGCTGGGTTGCTGGTCACGGCACGACCGCTAGCTGACACTGGGAGCTACGGCCTCTCAAAGTGACCCCGTTGCCACGACCCCTTACTCTGTTGCAACCTCTGCCTGCGCCAGAAACATTTAGGCCTCTGCCACTCACCTGTGCAGGGCCTGGCATTTCTCTGTGTGTTAGATGAAATAACCAAATGCTAGATCAAATATTTTTTTATTTTGTGCAAACAGGGCTTTAGAATATATCACTGCACCGCTAAATGGCAATTAGGCCCTAATTTTTTTTCTACTTTTTAACTCATCGCGTTATCTCGAGACAAAAGCCATTGAAAAGCAATTGAATGTGTTTGCTTAGACTAGATAACACAACTCAGAAATCTCAGAAAACAGGAGTGTTAACTCTACTCCATCCGTATGTTTATTTATCCACTAATACACGGCAAACTGGGCTTTAGATTATACAGTAGCAATGCACCGCACAAGAGCAATTAGGCCTTAATTTTTTTCTACTTTCACACAACACAACAGGATTTTTAACAGATAAGTGCAACGCTGGACGGCAAATATATTTTTATTTTGCCACTAATACACGGCAAACTGGGCTTTAGAGTATAGTACTGCACCGCTGAATGTCGATTAGGCCCTAATTTTTTCTATTTTTACATTACACAAAAGGCTTTTCAACAGATAAGTGCAACGCTGGACGGCAAATATATTTTTATTTTGACACTAATATATGGCAAACAGGGCTGTGAAATATATCCCTGCACCGCTGAAAGGCAATTAGGCCCTAATTTTTTTCTACTTTTATACAACACAACAGGCTTTTCAACAGATAAGTGCAATGCTGGACAGCAAATATATTTTTATTTCACCAATAGTACACGGCAAAAAGGCTTAACATATAACTGCACTGCACAAGGGCAAATAAGACGTACTGTAGAAATATTTCCTCTTAATAATCCCTGTTAATGGCTGTATCAAACAGCACTTGCACCCCAATAACAAGAACAGTTTGCTGGAATGACAGAGCTGTACAATGCAATATGGATCCCCAGTCAGTGCAGCAAGGGGTAATAGGATTGTTCCTATTACTCAGTCAGTAACCTCCCCTACTGAACCCTGTTCTACATAAATGCTGTTGAATGATTCCTCCCTATCCTTTCCCTGCACTTATAAATAGTTTTTTTCACCACAATCAAGTCTTTAATGGCTGTATGAAACAACACTTGCACCCCAATAGCAAGAATTGTTTAATGGAATGACAGAGCTGTATAATGGAAATGTGTATCTCCTGTCAGCGCAGCAAGGGGTAACAGGATTGTTCCTATTACCCAATCTGTAACCTCCCCTACTGAACCCTGTTCTAAACCAATGCTGTGGAACAATTCCTCCCTATCCTTTCCATGCACTTTTAAATCATTTTTACACCACAATATAGTCTTTCCTAGCACTATCCCTAGCGCTTGCTAACGTCTCTCCCTGCAATAAGTGCACTGGAAAATAGCAGAATCCAAGATAGCTGAAGCTATTTATAGGGCTGTGACATCACAGGGCTGTCTGCTGATTGGCTGAGTGCATGGCATTATGGGTGATCCCGCCTTCCCAGAGTTCCTTTCTCCATGTCCTTGCACTTGCAGAAGCCATTTTAGGAAAAAACATGATTCATTACCACGAAGCGTAAAGAAATTTGCATTTGTTGCGAATTGAATTTTTCCTGAAATTCGGAACGAATTCCACTTTGTTAGCTTTGATTCGCTCATCTCTAGTTATGTCCTGTGTTCTCTGCTGTCCAGTTGCTGAATAAGGAGTTGACTAGCCTTCCTATTTAGCTGAGCTGTGATTTCACTTCCTGGCCTTAGCTTTGTGGTTTTCTAGTCTCTAGTTACCAGGGAAGGTGTGATCTCTTATCTGACTTCCTATGCACCATACCTTGCCTGACTATTGATTCTGCTTCCTGTTGTCTGCCCCAAACTTATATTTGCTATCTGGACCTTGGAATATATTTAGACTACATCTTTTGCCTGGTACTTTGGTGTTTTGCACCGCTGTCTCTAACCCCCATGGGTCAGAAGCCAACTACAAAAGGATGAGTCCAGAAGATAACGGTTGGTTCCATACTGCAAAGTTCAGATCCCTGTACAAGGGTTAAAGGGTGAAAATCAGGGATCCACCAGGGACACTGGACGGGAGTGAGTCATTCCCTGGGATGGCACAGGTGCTACCCATGCCCAGGATTGTGGGCCCTACGTCCATCAGGGTTTCCATCAGCAGCTATGTTACTGGCCCCAACCCCCACTTCTCCTCCTCCACCTTCTCCTCCACTTCCACCTCCGAAGTATCCGTGTGCAGCACCAGCCAGTCATCAGTCAGTAGCTGGAAGCAGTGTAGCACTGCAGTGGGGAAGCGGCAACAGGCTGTTCTGAAGCTGATCTGTCTAGGTGACAAACAGCACACCGCCGCAGAGCTGTGGCAGGGGATAAGAGATCAGACTGAGCTGTGGCTCTCGCCACCCAACCTAGAACCAGACTTGGTTGTGTCTAATAATGGCCGTAACTTGGTGGTGGCTTTGGAGCTGGGCAATCTTAGACATATCCCATGCCTTGCAGTTCAGCGGTTTCAAAAAACATGCCCCAATTTGCCTGAGCTACTGGTGAAGGTGCGTCACGTGTGTGCACATCTCCTCAAGTCACCAACAGCTTCAGTCAGTCTGTCAACACTGCAGAAGCGCTTGAAATTGCCAGCTCACCAGCTGTTGTACGACGTGAGCACACGCTGGAACTCCACGTTCCACATGTTGGACAGGCTTTGTGAGCAGCAAAGGGCAATAGTGGAATACCAGCTGCAACATGGTCGTCGCCTTTCCAGTGAGCTTCCGCTATTCACAAACAAGGAGTGGCCATTGATGTCTGACCTCTGTGAGTTTTTACGCAACTTTGAGGAATCAACACAGATGGTGAGCGGCTATAACGCTATTATCAGCGTCACCATCCCACTTTTGTGTCTTCTCAAACTCTCGCTGCTCACAATTAAGGACAACGCTGTGCCTGTGGAAGAGGTGGAAATGGGGGAAGACATTTCACAGGTTGATTGCCAGACCACTCTCAGTTCGTTTTCCCAGCGCGAATTGGAGGCTGAAGAGGAGGAGGCGGAGGAGCAGGAGACGGTTGCCTCAGCTACAGAGGGTAGTACCCATGGAATATTAATTCCATCTGTTCTGCGTGGGTGGGCAGAAGAGGAGGAAGAGGATGATGAGATTGGTAGTGATCCTCCTGATGATGACAGCGAAGTCTCGCCTGTTGGTACTCTGGCACACATGGCTGACCATGTTAGGCTGCCTTTCCCATAAAGGAGAGTCTCATTCACATTGAGTTGCAGGCCTGCAGGTGAGCTGACCCTGTAAAAGATTTGAGTAGCGGGCCTACAGGTGAGCCTGTAGGCCCGCAACTCAAATCTTTTACAGGGTTAGCTTACCTGCAGGCCCGCAACTCAATGTGAATGAGACTCTCCTTTATGTGATATACAGGTTGTATCAGAGTGCCTCTTCCTTGTAATTTGTGGCAGCACTTGCACTTTATATACAAGTAAATATACTGGAAAGAATGTTTTCAATCAATTTTTCCTATACAATCGTTTTTCTACTTTGATTTTGTGCGTAAAACCTTAATTAGATTGTGGGCCTGGTGATCAGCTTAAGGCCTTTTAAGCAGCATCAGCAGCCAGCAGCATGGTGATATAAATGAGTGGCAAGGTGACATTTTGTGGATATGGCAGCATGAGGAGGCCACATAGTGGCACAATGACTGAGTCTGGATAAAAGACTAAGGCCACAGATTGTTTAGAAAGATGCAGATGGAAACTACTGTGGGATGGAGCTCTATTCAAAAATTTGCTGTGGGGCCCAGTCATTTCTAGCTACGCCACTGATGCAGCCCACAAAAGCAAGTGGGTTTATTGATTCCAAAACCTTAATTAAATTGTGGGCCTGGTGATCAGTTTAAGGCCTTTTAAGCAGCATCAGCATCAGCATCGTGATAAAAATGAGTGGCAAGGTGAGATGGTGTGGAGATGGCAGCATGAGGAGGCCACATAGTGGCATAATGACTGAGTCTGGATAAAAGACTAAGGCCACAGATTGTTGAGAAAGATGCAAACAAGCAAATCTGTAGAGCTCTATGACGGTCACCTGCAGATTAATGCAGGCATCAAAATCAAGTTGGGTTTGTCGGTTCCACCTCAGCTCACCAGCAGGCCCGCACCTAAAATCTTTTACTGGGTCAGCTCATCTGCAGGCCCGCAACTCAAATCTTTTACAGGGTCAGCTCAGCTGCAGGCCTGCAACTCAAATCTTCTACAGGGTCAGCTCACATGGAGGCCCACGCATAGAATATTTTAGAGGGTCAGCTCAGCTGCAGGCTCTCGCATATAATGTTTTAAAGGGTCAGCTCACCCGCTGGCACTCGCATATAATGTTTTATAGTGTCAGCTCACCAGCAGGCCTGCACCTAAAATATTTTACAGGGTCAGCTCACCTGCAGGCCCGCAACTCATGCTGTCTTGCTTTGAAGTAGTAGCCATAGCCGTTTATCAGGCTCCCTCTCTGAAATCGAACAATGATTCCCCAAGACTGGTGGTCACCATGTTAGGCGCATAAAAGAACATCGAAAGTTGATAGGGAAGATATCCAAATGGATCGTGGACGTCACAGGGATGTGCGATCAGGCCTAAGTTATCTAGAGTCAACAAAGCAGCAGCAGGGCCTCTCCTGTATAACGTTTCCTCATCCAAAATACCGCAGTGACATTCCCTGTAATTTTTTATTACTCATTCCAATAACAGGGCATCTTAAGAGTCCTATATTGTTATTTATCGTCACTACCTCCACGAGTCGGGAGCCACCCGCTTTCCTTCCTTGGATGTGGTAGCCGTTTCTCAGGCTCCCTCTGCGGAATCAAACACTGATTCCCAGTTACCCGTAGTTTACAATGGTTTTGAGCTGACAATTACATCGAAAGTTCATAGGCCAGACATCTGAATGGATCGTCGCCATCACGGGGACTTGTTATCCGCCCCAGGTTAACTAGATTCACCAAAGCGGCAGCAGGCCACCGCCCATAATGTTTTAGATGGTCAGATAAGATCTGCTCTTAATGTTTTTAAGGGTCACCAGCAGGCCATCAATCATAATTTTTAAAGGGTGTCTATGATGCCCTTCTTTATGTGATATACAGGTTGTATCGGAGTGCCTCTTCCATGTAATTTTTGGCAGCACTTGCACTTTATATACAAGTAAATATTCAGGAAAGAATGTTTTCTATAAATTTTTCCTCCAATTTTTTTTTCCTTGGTTTTCTACATATTATTGTAATTATGTAAAAGTGGCATACTATTTAACATAGTTCCCAGCAGCGACCAGCGAGTCCAAGATGAATCCATACATCCTCCCCATGCTGTTTCAGAACCATTTTGGTGGTGTTACCAACAATTTCTGACATTTTCTTATGAACCAGGCACACTCCTCTCTTCAGAGCACAAGGTACCTGGTTTAATGCTCGGGTTCTCCCATTGGAGCACCCGAATATCATGATGTGTTCGGCCCGAGCCCCCGAGCACTACGGTGCTCGATCAACACTAATGTCTACCTTTGCAATAATGTTACTCTTAAATTTTAAAAAAATATACTATAGGGGCATGGTCTGGACGTCTTCAGGGATGGCTGCCTAACTGCTGAGCTCCGCCGTATGTCTTAAGCTAGGAGATTCTCCCGCTCCACCTACACATCCTATGGGGAGGAAATCACATCTGGGAGCCTCCGGTATCGCTCCGGTTACCTGTCCGAAGCCCCTGACGCTGGACTACTACTTCACCTGGAGTTCAGCTCCTCCGTCTCCCGTCGGCGGCCTATTTCCTGTCCGGACCTGCGAGGGCTGCGAAGCGGCAGTGAAGTGTGCGCGCTCCCTGCCATCAAACACAGTGCAGAGTGAGGTAGGAAACACACTCCTCTCCACCTTATCCCCAGTAGTGAGTGAATTTGTCCCCAAACCCCCAGATTATCGGAGAGGGGACCAAATAGAGGCACCTCCAGGCTCAGGCGACCTGCCTAACCAGGCTGCTACTATGCCGCTGAAACTAGCGGCTAAACACCAGAAGCAGGCCGCTACACCATCGCAGCGGCGCCGCGATTGGCCTGACACATCTGCTGAGGTTAAGGACCCGGTGCACCCCCAGATGACCACTGAGGGGTCCACACTGTATAGGAACAGCTTTCTGATGGCATAGTCCGCACATTACTGCAGTCCGCACATTCTTCCACTTTACTGCACCAGACCCTGCAGCACCTGCCTACTAAGGATGACTTTAAAACACTGATATCTGATGTAAGAAGTGCATGTAAATCTAAAATCTCCTCATTGCGACAGGACTTTAAACAACTGTCTGACCGTATTAAATCGGTGGAATCTGAACATGATGACACTCGTAGATACATTGCTCATTTACAATCTGTGATCTCAGTCCATTCTCAAACTATCCGAGAAAATACCCGCCATTTGGAAGATATAGACAACAGAGGGCGTCAAAATAATATCCGAATCAGAGGTCTTCCTGAGCCTTCAGCAGATGAGAATTTGCAAGACATACTATCAGAATTTTTCAATATAATATTGGGAACCCCACAACCATAGGCTATTAAGCTGGACCGGACACATAGGGCACTCCATCCCAAATCATCCTCCACACAACCACATGACGTAATATGTTGCGTACACGACTTTAGGTTGAAAGAAAGCATCATGGCTCAAGCTCGCCTATTAAAAACTATAGATTTTCATGGTGCCAAAATCTAGATATACGAAGACCTTTCTGGTTGACACTACACAAGCGGAAAATGTTTTGCAACCCTTGCTCATCCTATTACAGGAAAATAAAATAGGTGGGGTTTCCCTTTTGCCCTGATAGCCTCCAAAAACTGCAAATCGTTGGTCTTAAGTGCCTACGCAGATCTACCAATGTTTTGCTCTGATCTGGACATTTCCATCCCATCAATGTTCCAGCTCCGTTATGGCGGGAAGTCCGGAAGAAGATACACCGTTCTCCTCCACAAGATGAACTGCTTGTATCTAGCCCCCGCTCTGCTCCCCCGTGAACTATCTAATGTGGGGTGATCTCCACTGTCCATCTCCTATCTCTGCTCCTTTATTAGACGGCAACTCCATTGAAAAAGAAAATGTTACAATGTTGTTTTACTTTTTTATGCCTGTTTTCAATTATTTTTTGCATTTCCTCTCAGAACGCCCGTTCCATGCGAGCGTTCATCCACTCTCCCCCAAAAGGGTCTTTTTTACTACCCTTCCTCTTTCCCTTTTTTTTTGGGAGAAGGGAATAGAGTGCAGAGTTTGTTGGCATCTAATTATAGCACTATATTGATCCCTTACTGGGCACTATTGCCCAAGGTTCTAACACTATGGTGGTTTTTGGATAAGTGTTTGTATGTGTCTGTCTTCCCGCTCCCTTCTGTGTCTTCTTTTCCCTTCTTCTGTTCTAGGTACCACGGTTCCACTTCACGCTTATCACAAACATGAGAGACGGATGGTTCATCAGTAGTATGTGGGATATAAGTTTCTTAGCAAACTTGGTGCTTTTAACCTACTGTTATAATGATTAAGTGTATGTCATTAAATGTGAAAGGCCTAAACTCTAATGTGAAACAAAGAGACGACAGGAGACGCATTTTGACAACTAGGGTTCCTTCAAATTTGCATCTAAATTGTACCCACGAGTTTATGCTGCCACTGCAGGCAGGAAAACCGCGGGAGTCGCTATTCTTCTGTCCGCCAATTGCCCTATCCAAGTGGACTCCCATATATCTGATGTTGATGTTAGATTTGTTATTCTCAAAATGTCACTTAATGGTTCCCCCCTGGTGTTGTGTAACTTATATGCACCTAATTCTGCTCAAATCCCATTCCTTTACAAGGTATTTAGGAAACGATCTACTTACTTGCCAGCGACAATGATCATCAGTGGAGATTTTAATATCTCATTTTCTGATCATTGGGATAGGCTATCTCCATATGCAGCACCGCCCTCACCTGCACAATGTAGGCTTTCACAGCGGTTTAGACGACTGATCAGAAAACATGCGCTTTATGATTTTTGGAGAATAAACTACCCTACCTCTAAGAGTTACACCTCTGATTCCCATCCACATTGCTCGCATACTCACATAGACAATTTTTTTTGGAACACCCCGGCTCTTCGAATGCTAGACTCGGCAGAGCTGGGTAATATTTCCTGGTCTTATCATGCTCCTATTTTTATCAATATCAAAACATCTGGATATCACACGAAAATATGTCATTGGTGGCTAAATGAAACCTTCCTTGCCAACCCAATTCCTAGACAGGAACTTCATGATTATCTTGTGGAATATTAGTTCATAAAGATCAAGTGGGCTTTGTTGGGGCCGACAGAGTGGAGACAATACTAGAAGATCCATTGATCTAATTTAAATTATCAATAAATATAACTGCTCCGCGTTGATATTGGGTCTTGATGCAGAGAAGGCATTTGACCGCTTCAACTGGTCGTTCTTGTTCTCCACCTTGCGGGACTTTGGATTTAAAGGAGCATTTCCAAATGCCTTACATACACTGTATGCCCAGCCAACAGCAATTATCAAATTCCCACATGCCCCATCAGAGGTGTTTTCCATCCACAATAGCACACGTCAGGGGTGCCCACTGTCCCCTCTTTTATTTGTTCTGTGTATTGAACATCTCGCGGCAGCTATTAGGTTCCTTCCAGATATACATGGGGTCACGGTTAATATAATCTAATACAAGCTATCGCTGTTTGCAGATGACTTCCTATTGACTTTAATGGACCTTCATGTCACACTCCCGAATCTTTTTAAATTGCTAGAGTTATACGGTAGACTCTCAGGGTACAAGGTGAATATGACTAAGACTGAATGAAAAGTCAGTCCTGTGTCCCAACACCGACAAATTACTTGCGCTGCTGCTGGTCCCGGAGTAGTGTGGTAGGTCATACACACTGGTGAATACAATATGAAGGGTTTTGGAACCGCGCTGCTCTGGACCAAGTCTCCCGATAAACGTGGATGGCAGAGGATGAGCCCCTTTCTCCCAACACCCAAAGGATCCAATCTTCAAAAGATCTCCTCCTCTAAGGGTTTAAATGGGATAGGCAGAATAGTGAAGCACCCTTTGCAATTTTTTCTTAAAAGGTTTTATTATACTCACAAGAGTTGGTAGACAAAAAGCATATAATACAAGATATCAGAACGTCAGGTTCCTGCCTGACGTTCTGATATCTTGTATTATATGCTTTTTGTCTACCAACTCTTGTGAGTATAATAAAACCTTTTAAGAAAAAATTGCAAAGGGTGCTTCACTATTCTGCCTATCCCATTTAAACCCTTAGAGGAGGAGATCTTTTGAAGATTGGATCCTTTGGGTGTTGGGAGAAAGGGGCTCATCCTCTGCCATCCACGTTTATCGGGAGACTTGGTCCAGAGCAGCGCGGTTCCAAAACCCTTCATGACTAAGACTGAGGCTCTGACGCTCAACCTTCTCCTTGATAGGCTAACGATCTTAAAAGCTAACTTTCACTTTAAATGGATTGAGAACTCTATACGCTATCTGGGTGTTAATCTTACCAATATCTACTCCTCCTTGCATGCCAACAATTTCCCAGTGGTCTTCAAGGATCTTAAAGCCCTTATGAATAAGTGGATGTCACTACCGATATCTTTTCATGGCCGCATAGCTGCTTTCAAAAAATCCATATTACCCAAGTTATTGTACCTTTTTGAAACCCTGCCGGTTGCTGTACCCAGCAAAGAACTGAGGGGTTTCCAATCCCTGATACTTAGATTTATTTGGAACGGGAAGAAACACAGCATAGAGTGCTCTACCCTTACCGCACTTAGGTCGCAGAGGGGTTTAGCGGTACCTGATATTGTCAAGTATTATTGGGCTGCACACCTTAGGAGGTTTCCGGCCTGGTCTGCACTTCTGGCATATTCTAGATGGGTTGAGATTGAAAAACTATGGATAGCCCCTATACACCCCAACTCTTTTTTATGGTCACCCTTACCAGCGGCACTTATCCCGAAATTACTAGGTCCTATGGCCCTCACATATAACCTATGGAGAAATTGCAAACAATGCTTTTCCTTTGTCTCTAAAAAATCATCCATGACTTCTTTCCTATTTAACCCACAGTTCCCAATAAATATGGAGCCATTTTTTTAAAACCATGGTTTACTAATAAATTATTCAGGTTTGCAGATATTGTAGACTATAGAACCCTACGAATATTACCATGGGAAAGTCTTAAATCCTCATTCAAGTTGCCGGATTTCACCAACTTTCATCATACTCAATTGCAACATTTTCTCCGTAGCTTATACAGTTCTTCCCAGGTGTCCAAACCTACTGCATTTGAAAAACTGTGTAAGCTCTCGGACACTGGGGCTGATATCAGATATATATGCTATCTTATCTTCTCCCCCTTCTCCTACACTTGTTAGACATGCGTATATGACTAAATGGGAAAAGATTCTGAATCGTACTATCTCGGCTGGTGAATGGGGAATGATCTGGAATAGGACGGCAATGACTTCCTCCTGCATTACTCACAGGGAAAACTCATACAAGGTGTTAATGTTTTGGTACCACACTATGCAGCTGCTGAGACTTCTTAACTCCAATGTTTCATTATGATCCAAGAAAGAAAAAGAATACTGAGATAAGAGCCACACATCTAAAAAGCATCAAATTTATTCAAGACAACAGACACAACAAGGACCACTTAAAATCATTGTATACAATAAATCATGGCTGTGTGGACTGGATACTTGCCACACGACACCCTGACTCTACCACAAAGCTATAAACATCCTCCCACATAAATGAGTAAAATTCAATTAAAGTGCATAAAATCCATCAACATGAATGATATAGGTGGAATACTTATCATTGAAGTAGCATAGTGGGAGTCTGCGTGGTGGTCAAGGAGAAAAAAGCCCAACGCGTATCACTAGGCTCTGCTGGCTTCCTCAGTAGTGCCTATTTCTGTGTCACATATGGGCTTGTATATATATATATTGTAAAGGATCGTCTCTTATTCGGGGGTCATTCTCACAATGATCTTCATCGACCACAGGGTTAGGGACCAAACATTGCTTTTATTTGGCACCTCAGCAAAACCAAAACAAACAATACAAATAAAACACCTGCCTGGCTAACTAAACATGAGGACTCCCTACCTCACTGAAAGCCCAGTTTACACACGGGAAGAACATGCAGATTTTCCCAGCCTAACAATCTAGCACTTCCAGGCTGTAACAAAGTCCAGTACCTTTTGGGGGATTGTGGCCCAGAAGTCCTCCTGACTCTGGCCTAGCGACCGTCGATTCCAAGACCTCGCGGAGTCCCCCAAAGTTCAGCCTAACACCTAGCCCCGTGGCCCCTCTGCCAGCTCGGCTGAGCCCACTTGTACAGAGCCTTCCCAGGCCTCTGCTGCACACAGACACTCCAGAGTGAGACACACCCAAGATCCAGTAGCAGGATTAAATAGGATCCCAGGACATGAGCATGTCTCAAGTCCCGGACTGGAACCTGGGAAAACAACACCTCAATGTTCACATTGCCACAATACATAATAATGAAATAATAATGATCATCACCTGTGGTATAGGCATACATGTGGTCTATTAGAGGAATCCCCCCCTACCTCACACAGGGGGAGGAGATGCTGGTCATCAGTATGAATTCAGCACAGAGGCAGGAATGCGCGGCAAGACAAGCGGTGGGCGGAACTGACATCTGCGCATGCGTTCAGTCGAACCAGCGTGCGCCGCGTTCCAAAAAGCGGAAGCAGCAGATCACACTGGATCATAGCACGCGCTGCGTTCCATAGACCGGAAGCAGCGTCACGCAATGAAGGCTCAACCTGCACGCATGGGGACCCATGTGGGAGAGAGGACAAAAGGGGAAAGGAAACAAACAAAGGATAGGACATAAATGATAACATAAATATATATCTCATGAAGGGGCAAATGATAGGCATGAACCCATATGTATATACATAGTAAATTGTGCTCATAAAGCAAAAAATAATAAAAAGAAGAAATACAATATATATTCATAATACATACAAAATCCACATAATATATAACACAGTGACCATGATTAGTGTATATTATTAATGACCATGATTGGTGTGTATATAGAAAAAAAACTTATATTACACCCATCACTTTTAACTCACTATCAATTGTGTTCATTATTTAGTATTATTTGTACTGGTTATTCTATACATTATTTAATAATCTGCATAATTTATGCTTTTTATTTCTTGTGTTAAATTGATTATACTTCCCTAATTTTTATTATTTATTCTATACATATTTTTTATATTTATTTTTTATTAATATTTTTTAGCTATATTTTATTTTTTGTATTTTTTATTTAGTATTTTTTATATTATTTATTTTTTAATGTTTTTTATTTTTTGTTTTTTATTTACCGTTTTTTATATTATTCAATATTGTTTATTCTAAATTATTATTCTATATTGTTTATTCTATATTGTTCAATATTGTTTATTCTAAATTATATCTATATTTATATCTTTATCATTTAGGTCCTACAGGGGTGGGAAGAAAGGGGGAGGAGAGGGGAAAGAAAGGAGTCCTGAAAAGAAAATGTTTTGTCCTGTCGCCCACAGAGTAAAAGTTCTCAGCTGAGAACCAGAGGAGGGTGCTTGGCGTAATAAGGCATAAAGGGGACAGATCATCTATCAGGTTAGTGCAGTCCAAGAAGTATATATAGGACGAACAAGGAATGTCTTCCACTGTGTATCCAAGCAAGGGTTCAACAAACAATCCAGGAGGCAGTCAATACGGAGATGTTCCAGGGAAGAGAAGGAGAAGAATGTGCTAAGTACACCAAGTGAGGTTATCCAATCGATTCGCGTGCAAGAAAAAGTCATCTGCAAAAAATATAATAAACAAAAAAAATTATAAATAAAACATACAGTGCATTACCTAGTTTAAAAACCAGTGAACAGAAGTTCTTCATTAAGACCCTGCAGAGACAAACATACCAAATTATAAATCCATCGGGATTCAGCTTTAAGCAAACATTGTGTCATATGTGAACAGGCCTGTACCTATATTGACTTCTTTCTCCAACCCATGGTTTTAGGATTATCATCTTATGTACGGGATTCTCTCCATCTGATTGAGATGCTGGAACATGTTCTAATTACATCCGACATATTATTAGTGACCTGCGATGTTGAATCCCTATACACCAGCATTGCGCACAAAGATGGCATTAGAGCTACTACCTATTTCCTGGAGAAATCGGACTCTGGGGAGCCAGCCCACCACACATTCTTTGTAAGTCTTCTGCAATTTATTTTACACCATAATTATTTTGTTTTTGATCAGACTTTTTATAGGCAGGAGTCTGGAACGGCAATGGGGGCGCGTTGTACTCCCTCGTACGCAAACCTGTTTTTGGGTTGGTGGAAGGAGGCATGTGTGTACCCATCGCCGTTCTTCCGCGACTGTGTGGTGGGCTGGTTCCGTTATATCGATGACATCTTGTTTCTTTGGCAGGGTCCCAAGGATGTCTGTGCACAGTTTATTGATGCATTAAACAAGAACAATCTGAATATCCGTTTAACGCATAATATCTCGGAGGACGCAGTGGATTTTTTGGATCTAAAATTACGTAAAGAGGGTGAATGGATCATTACTTTTCTATTTTGAAAGAGCACTGGCACTAACAGTTTGTTACATTACCAGAGTTTTCACCTGGCACATATGAAGAATGCAATACCGAAAGGCCAATTCCTTAGATTACGACGTAACTGCACCCGGGTGACGAACTTCAGGTCAGCCTCAGCAGATTTGTCATCACGTTTTCGGAAAAAGGGGTCACCCCAAGAAGCTCATATCCCATGCCTATCAGGATGCTAAGGGCTTACCACCCGCTACATTAATCAATGGACAGCACTTTACAGAATGTTTGGAGAATCATTGGTTCTTGCTCACGTCTGATCAAAAATTAACACCTTATGTGGATAATAAACCGAAGATTATTGCACGCAAGGCACCTTCCCTTAAGGATCAACTTGTACGGAGTCATTTCCAGCGCCCTCTACGGAGGATGAATAGAGGTTTGTCCATTTATGCTGGGCAAGGACAATTTCTCAAATGGTAAGGAGTGTATACACCTTAACCAATATGTTAACTGCTGTACCAGAAATGTTGTTTATGCAATCATTTGCCCATGCAAGAAACTGTACGTGGGACAGACCTCACAGGAATTGCGGAAACGGATCCAACAGCATATGTCGAATATTGCTTTGGCTGCTCGGGACAGGGTTGAAAAGGAGAAACCACTTACTTCTGTGGCTACACACTTCCTGGACCACCATGGAGGCAAGTATAATGGCCTGCAGGTGGTGGGTCTAGAAAAGGTTCACTATAATATTAGGGGTACACATATGACACAATGTTTGCTTAAAGCTGAATCCCAATGGATTTATAATTTGGAATGTTTGTCTCTGCAGTGTCTTAATGAAGAACTTCTGTTCACTGGTTTTTATACTAGGTAATGCACTGTATGTTTTATTTATAATTTTTTTTGTTTATTATATTTTTTTGCAGATTACTTTTTCTTGCACGCAAATCGATTGGATAACCTCACTTTGTGTACTTAGCACATTCTTCTCCTTCTCTTCCCTAGAACATCTTCATATTGACTACCTCCTGGATCGTTTGTTGAACCATTGCTTGGATACACAGTGGAGGACATTCCTTGTTTGTCCTATATATACTTCTTGGACTGCACTAACCTGATGGATGATCTGTCCCCTTTATGCCTTATTACTAGAGTTGAGCGAACACCTGGATGTTCGGGTTCGACGAGTTCGGCCGAACTTTCGAAAAATGTTCGGGTTCGGGATCCGAACTCGACCCGAACTTCATCCCGAACCCGAACCCCATAGAAGTCAATGGGGACCCGAACTTTTGGGCACTAAAAAGGCTGTAAAACACACCCGGAAAGGGCTAGAGGGCTGCAAAAGGCAGCAAAATGTAGTTAAATCCCCTGCAAACAAATGTAGATAGGGAAATGATGAGTTAACATAAAATAAATAAAAATTAAACAATATTAATTGGAGTGAGGTCCCATAGCACAGAATCAGGCTTCAAGTCACCCACCAATGGAGAAGGTCACTTACTATTATTTTGACCACAGCACCCAGACAAAGGAGAGAGGTCCCACAGCAGAGAACCAGGCATCATATCACCCACCACAGGAGTAGGCCACCATTTAGTTACTTTGACCCCTACACCCAGACGGAGGAGAGAGGTTACACAGCAGAGAATCAGGCATTTAGATCACCCACCACAGGAGTAGGCCACCATTGAATCAGACCCCGGCAACCATGTCAGATGGCACAAGCATAAGCTTTATATCAATCAGCACAGGAGAAGGCGACTTTGACAGACTTTGACCCCTACACCCGGACGGAGGAGAGAGGTTTCAAAGCAGAGAATCAGGCATTTAGATCACCCACCACAGGAGTAGGCCCCAATTTAATGGGACCCCGGCAACCATGTCAGATGGCACAACCATCAGCTTCATATCAATCAGCACAGGAGAAGGCGACTTTGAAAGACTTTGACCCCTACACCCAGACGGAGGAGAGAGGTTTCACAGCAGAGAATCAGGCATTTAGATCACCCACCACAGGAGTAGGCCCCCATTGAATCAGACCCTGGCAACCATGTCAGATGGCACAACCATCAGCTTTATATCAATCAGCACAGGAGAAGGCGACTTTGAAAGACTTTGACCCCTACACCCAGATGGAGGAGAGAGGTTTCACAGCAGAGAATCAGGCATCATATCAACCACCACAGGAGAAGCCACCATTTAGTTACTTTGACCCCTGCACCCAGGAAGAGGAGAGAGGCACCACAGCACATATTCTGGCATCATATCAGCCACCACAGGAGAAGCCACCATTGAGTTACTTTGACCCCCGCACCCAGGAAGAGGAGAGAGGCACCACAGCACATATTCTGGCATCATATCAGCCACCACAGGAGAAGCCACCATTGAGTTACTTTGACCCCCGCACCCAGGAAGAGGAGAGAGGCACCACAGCACATATTCTGGCATCATATCAGCCACCACAGGAGAAGCCACCATTGAGTTACTTTGACCCCTGCACCCAGGAAGAGGAGAGAGGCCCCACAGCACATATTCTGGCATCATATCAGCCACCACAGGAGAAGCCACCATTTAGTTACTTTGACCCCTTCACCCAAACAGAGGAGAGAGGTTCCACATCAGAGAATCAGGCATCATATCAACCACCACAGGAGTAGGCCACAATTTAATGGGACCCCGGCAACCATGTCAGATGGCACAACCATCAGCTTCATATCAATCAGCACAGGAGAAGGCGACTTTGAAAGACTTTGACCCCTACACCCAGACGGAGGAGAGAGGTTTCACAGCAGAGAATCAGGCATTTAGATCACCCACCACAGGAGTAGGCCCCCATTGAATCAGACCCTGGCAACCATGTCAGATGGCACAACCATCAGCTTTATATCAATCAGCACAGGAGAAGCCACCATTGAGTTACTTTGACCCCTGCACCCAGGAAGAGGAGAGAGGCCCCACAGCACATATTCTGGCATCATATCAGCCACCACAGGAGAAGCCACCATTGAGTTACTTTGACCCCCGCACCCAGGAAGAGGAGAGAGGCACCACAGCACATATTCTGGCATCATATCAGCCACCACAGGAGAAGCCACCATTGAGTTACTTTGACCCCTGCACCCAGGAAGAGGAGAGAGGCCCCACAGCACATATTCTGGCATCATACTAACCACCACAGGAGAAGCCACCATTGAGTTACTTTGACCCCTGCACCCAGGAAGAGGAGAGAGGCCCCACAGCACATATTCTGGCATCATATCAGCCACCACAGGAGAAGCCACCATTGAGTTACTTTGACCCCCGCACCCAGGAAGAGGAGAGAGGCACCACAGCACATATTCTGGCATCATATCAGCCACCACAGGAGAAGCCACCATTGAGTTACTTTGACCCCCGCACCCAGGAAGAGGAGAGAGGCACCACAGCACATATTCAGGCATCATATCACACACCACAGGAGAAGGCCTCTTTCAGTGATTTAGGCCTTTGGACCCAGACAGAGGAGAGAGGCACCACAGCACATATTCTGGCATCATATCAGCCACCACAGGAGAAGCCACCATTGAGTTACTTTGACCCCTGCACCCAGGAAGAGGAGAGAGGCCCCACAGCACATATTCTGGCATCATATCAGCCACCACAGGAGAAGCCACCATTGAGTTACTTTGACCCCTGCACCCAGGAAGAGGAGAGAGGCCCCACAGCACATATTCTGGCATCATACTAACCACCACAGGAGAAGCCACCATTGAGTTACTTTGACCCCTGCACCCAGGAAGAGGAGAGAGGCCCCACAGCACATATTCTGGCATCATATCAGCCACCACAGGAGAAGCCACCATTTAGTTACTTTGACCCCTGCACCCAGGAAGAGGAGAGAGGCACCACAGCACATATTCTGGCATCATATCAGCCACCACAGGAGAAGCCACCATTTAGTTACTTTGACCCCTTCACCCAAACAGAGGAGAGAGGTTCCACATCAGAGAATCAGGCATCATATCAACCACCACAGGAGTAGGCCACAATTTAGTGTATTTGACCCCTGCACCCAGGAAGAGGAGAGAGGCCCCACAGCACATATTCTGGCATCATATCACACACCACAGGAGAAGGCCTCTTTCAGTGATTTAGGCCTTTGGACCCAGACAGAGGAGAGAGGTCAGAGATTAGCTTCATATCCCCCAGCACAGCAGAAGACCGCTTTATTTGACTTAGGCCTCAGCACTTTCATCTGGTTAGGCCCCGGCGCCCAGACAGAGAAGAGTTTCATTCAACTGTGGGTTTCATAAAATTTGTATCAAATAAAGAAGTGGCCCGTAGCACAACAAGACATGTTTTAGGCACTTAATAAGGACTACTCTGCACAAGGGAGGGACAGGTCCTGTGGGATCCATGCCTGGTTCATCTTTATGAAGGTCAGCTTGTCCACGTTGGCTGTGGACAGGCGGCTGCGCTTGTCAGTAATGACGCCCCCTGCCGTGCTGAATACGCGTTCAGATAAAACGCTGGCCGCCGGGCAGGAAAGCACCTCCAAGGCATAACATGCTAACTCTGGCCACGTGGACAATTTCGAAACCCAGTAGTTGAATGGGGCCGAACCATCCGTCAGGATGTGGAGGGGTGTGCAGACATACTGTTCAACCATGTTAGTGAAATGCTGCCTCCTGCTAACACGTTCCGTATCAGGTGTCGGTGCAGATAGCTGTGGCGTGGAGACAAAACTTTTCCACATTTCTGCCATGCTAACCCTGCCCTCAGATGAGCTGGCCGTGACACAGCTGCGTTGGCGACCTCTTGCCACTCCTCTGCCTTCACCTTCCACCTGTTCCCCTGTGACATGTGGGAATGCTCTCAAGAGCGCCTCTATCAGCGTGCGCTTGTACTCGCGCATCTTACGGTCGCGCTCCAGTTCAGGAATTAAAGTGGGCACATTGTCTTTATACCGGGGATCCAGCAGGGTGGCCACCCAGTAGTCTGCACACGTTAAAACGTGGGCAACTCTGCTGTCGTTGCGCAGGCATTGGAGCATATATTCGCTCATGTGGGCCAGGCTACCCATGGGTAAGGACAAGCTGTCCTCTGTGGGAGGCGTATCGTCATCGTCCACCGTATCCCCCCAGCCACGCACCAGTGATGGGCCTGGGCTGCCACCCCCGCTGTGAACTTGCGTCATCCTCGTCCCCCTCCACCTCCTCCTCCTCATCCTCCTCATCCTCCAGTACAGTGCCTTGGCTGGCGACTTGTGAACCTGTCCTCTGCTGCTTAAACAAACCTCCCTCTGAGCCACTTCGAACAGACTGGCCCGAAAGTGTTAGAAACGAGCCCTCATCCTCCTCCTCCTCCTCCACCTGGGCCACCTCCTCTAACATCATTGCCCTAAGTGTTTTCTCAAGGAGACATAGAAGTGGTATTGTAACGCTGATAACAGTGTCATCGCCACTGGCCATGTTGGTGGAGTACTCGAAACAGCGCAGCAGGGCACACAGGTCTCGCATGGAGGCCCAATCATTGGTGGTGAAGTGGTGCTGTTCGGCAGTACGACTGACGCGAGCGTGCTGCAGCTGAAACTCCACTATGGCCTGCTGCTGCTCGCACAGTCTCTCCAGCATGTGCAAGGTGGAGTTCCACCGGGTGGGCACGTCGCATATGAGGCGGTGAGCGGGAAGGCCGAAGTTCCGCTGTAGCGCAGACAGGCGAGCAGCGGCAGGATGTGAACGGCGGAAGCGCGCACAGACGGCCCGCACTTTATGCAGCAGCTCTGACATGTTGGGGTAGTGGTGAATGAACCTCTGCACCACCAAGTTCAGCACATGCGCCAGGCAAGGGATGTGCGTCAAACCGGCTAGTCCCAGAGCTGCCACGAGATTTCGCCCATTATCGCATACCACCAGGCCTGGCTTGAGGCCCACCGGCAGAAACCACTCGTCGGTCTGTTGTTCAATACCCCGCCACAACTCCTTTGCGCTGTGGGGCCTGTCCCCCAAACATATGAGTTTCAGAATGGCCTGCTGACGTTTACCCCGGGCTGTGCTGAAGTTGGTGGTGAAGGTGTGTGGCTGACCGGATGAGCTGGTGGAAGCAGTGGAGGAGGAAGCCGAGTAGGAGGAGGAGGCTACAGGAGGCAGAGAATGATGCCCTGCGATCCTAGGGGGCGGAAGGACGTGCGCCAAGGAACTGTCCGCCGGGGGCCCAGCCGCCACTACATTCATCCAGTGTGCAGTTAGTGAGATATAGCGTCCCTGGCCGTGCTTACTGGTCCACGTATCTGTGGTTAGGTGGACCTTGCCACAAATGGCGTTGCGCAGTGCACACTTGATTTTATCGGACACTTGCATGTGCAGGGAAGGCACGGCTGTCTTGGAGAAGTAGTGGCGGCTGGGAACCACATACTGCGGGACAGCCATGGCCATCAGCTGTTTGAAGCTGTCTGTGTCCACCAGCCGGAATGACAGCATTTCAAAGGCCAGCAGTTTAGAAATGCTGGCGTTCAGGCCAAGGGCTCGAGGGTGACTCTGGGGGAATTTGCGCTTCCTCTCTAAGGTTTGAGATATTGAGAGCTGAACGCTGCTGTGTGATATAGTGGAGACGCTAGTTGACGGTGGCGGTGGTGGTGGTGTCGGTGGCACATCCTCTGTTTGCTGCTCGGCAGGTGGCAACATTCCTCTCGAGACGGAAGCCGAGGCAGCAGCGGTAGAGGGAGCAGGGGGAGCCTCAGCGAGTGCCTGGTTTTTAAGGTGTGTACCCCACTGCAGTTCATGCTTTGCATGTAGATGCCTGGTCATGCAGGTTGTGCTGAGGTTCAGAACGTTAATGCCTCGCCTCAGGCTCTGATGGCAGAGCGTGCAAGTCACTCGGGTCTTGTCGGTAGGACATTGTTTAAAGAAGTGCCATGCCAGGGAACTCTTTGAAGCTGCCTTTGTGGGGCTGGGTCCCTGTTGGCGATGTCCAGTAGCAGGCGAACTCTGGGGGCGGCGGCTCGTCTGCTTTGGCCCCCTGCTCCCTCTTTGGCTTCGCTGTTGTCTCGGTCTCACCACTACCTCTTCCTCTGAACTGTGAAAGTCATCGCCACAACCTTCAGTCCATGTGGGGTCTAAGACCTCATCGTCCTCTGCATCGTCTTCCACCCAGTCTCCCTCCCTGACCTCCTCCTGTTCAGTCTGCACACTGCAAAAAGACGCGGCAGTGGGCACCTGTGTTTCGTCATCATCAGAGAGTCGGTGACTCTGCTGTGGTGGTATTCCCATGTCCTCTTCATCTGGAGACATAAGTGGTTGTGCGTCAGTGCATGGTATGTCTTCCTCCACTGGGGAAGGGCTAGGTGGACGCCCCTGGGAAACCCTGGAAGCAGAGTCTTCAAACAGAAGAAGAGACTGCTGCATAACTTGTGGCTCAGACCGTTTCCCTGATATGCTTGGGGGTGATGTGACAGACTGATGGGCTTGGTTTTCAGGTGCCACCTGTGCGCTTTCCGCAGAAGACTGGGTGGAAGACCATGTGGTGAACGTGCTGGAAGCACTGTCGGCCACCCAATCGATTAATGCCTGTACCTGCTCAGGCCTTACCATCCTAAGAGCGGCATTGGGCCCCACGAGATATTGCGGTACATTCTGCCGGCTAGTTGAGGAAGTTCGTTCCCTACTGTGTGCGCCTGGGGCCGAACGGCCACGTCCTCTACCAGCAACAGAGGCTCCACGGACACCACCACGACCGCGTCCTCGTCCCTTAATAGTATTTTTCTTCATTGTTGCGATTCAACTCGCACCACAATGAAATATATTATTTTTTATAAGCAAAATCCCCTCACTGGAATACTTTCAGTCTTTTGACTGTATGGATTACAGATGAAATGACTGTTATATGTGAGTACCGCTTTCTTTGACAGATTCTAGTATGGGTACATATATGTTTTCCCAACCCCAGCACATTAGTTTGCTAATTCCAGATGTATGAAACGCAGGCCTAACTGTATCTAGTATATTGAACGCCAGATAAACTAACTTGGCCTTTTTTAAATAAAAAAAATCCCCTCACTGGAATACTTTCAGTCTTTTGACTGTATGGATTACAGATGGAATGACTGTTATATGTGAGTACCGCTTTCTTTGACAGATTCTAGTATGGGTACATATATGTTTTCCCAACCCCAGCACATTAGTTTGCTAATTCCAGATGTATGAAACGCAGGCCTAACTGTATCTAGTATATTGAACGCCAGATAAACTAACTTGGCCTTTTTTAAATAAAAAAAATCCCCTCACTGGAATACTTTCAGTCTTTTGACTGTATGGATTACAGATGGAATGACTGTTATATGTGAGTACCGCTTTCTTTGACAGATTCTAGTATGGGTACATATATGTTTTCCCAACCCCAGCACATTAGTTTGCTAATTCCAGATGTATGAAACGCAGGCCTAACTGTATCTAGTATATTGAACGCCAGATAAACTAACTTGGCCTTTTTTAAATAAAAAAAAAATTCCCTCACGGGAATACTTTCAGTCTTTTGACTGTATGGATTACAGATGGAATGACTGTTATATGTGAGTACCGCTTTCTTTGACAAATTCTAGTATGGGTACATATATGTTTTCCCAACCCCAGCACATTAGTTTGCTAATTCCAGATGTATGAAACGCAGGCCTAACTGTATCTAGTATATTGAACGCCAGATAAACTAACTTGGCCTTTTTTAAATAAAAAAAATTCCCTCACTGGAATACTTTCAGTCTTTTGACTGTATGGATTACAGATGGAATGACTGTTATATGTGAGTACCGCTTTCTTTGACAGATTCTAGTATGGGTACATATATGTTTTCCCAACCCCAGCACATTAGTTTGCTAATTCCAGATGTATGAAACGCAGGCCTAACTGTATCTAGTATATTGAACGCCAGATAAACTAACTTGGCCTTTTTTAAATAAAAAAAATTCCCTCACTGGAATACTTTCAGTCTTTTGACTGTATGGATTACAGATGGAATGACTGTTATATGTGAGTACCGCTTTCTTTGACAGATTCTAGTATGGGTACATATTTGTTTTCCCAACCCCAGCACATTAGTTTGCTAATTCCAGATGTATGAAACGCAGGCCTAACTGTATCTAGTATATTGAACGCCAGATAAACTAACTTGGCCTTTTTTAAATAAAAAAAATTCCCTCACTGGAATACTTTCAGTCTTTTGACTGTATGGATTACAGATGGAATGACTGTTATATGTGAGTACCGCTTTCTTTGACAGATTCTAGTATGGGTACATATATGTTTTCCCAACCCCAGCACATTAGTTTGCTAATTCCAGATGTATGAAACGCAGGCCTAACTGTATCTAGTATATTGAACGCCAGATAAACTAACTTGGCCTTTTTTAAATAAAAAAAAAATTCCCTCACTGGAATACTTTCAGTCTTTTGACTGTATGGATTACAGATGGAATGACTGTTATATGTGAGTACCGCTTTCTTTGACAAATTCTAGTATGGGTACATATATGTTTTCCCAACCCCAGCACATTAGTTTGCTAATTCCAGATGTATGAAACGCAGGCCTAACTGTATCTAGTATATTGAACGCCAGATAAACTAACTTGGCCTTTTTTAAATAAAAAAAATCCCCTCACTGGAATACTTTCAGTCTTTTGACTGTATGGATTACAGATGGAATGACTGTTATATGTGAGTACCGCTTTCTTTGACAGATTCTAGTATGGGTACATATATGTTTTCCCAACCCCAGCACATTAGTTTGCTAATTCCAGATGTATGAAACACAGGCCTAACTGTATCTAGTATATTGAACGCCAGATAAACTAACTTGGCCTTTTTTAAATAAAAAAAATTCCCTCACTGGAATACTTTCAGTCTTTTGACTGTATGGATTACAGATGGAATGACTGTTATATGTGAGTACCGCTTTCTTTGACAGATTCTAGTATGGGTACATATATGTTTTCCCAACCCCAGCACATTAGTTTGCTAATTCCAGATGTATGAAACGCAGGCCTAACTGTATCTAGTATATTGAACGCCAGATAAACTAACTTGGCCTTTTTTAAATAAAAAAAAAATTCTCTCACTGGAATACTTTATGACTTTTCACTGTATGGATTACAGGTGGACTGGTATTAGTAGGGGTGACACAAGCACACCCAAGTCCCTGATGTAGGATTTCTATGGCACATACCACTATTACAAGTGATTAATGGACGTTGGGAGAGATTGTGCTGCAGCACTAGTCCCAAGATGGCCGCCGCCTATCAGCCCAGTAACATGTGCCACAAAATGGTCTGCACAACCTTTAAAAAAAATAGCCTTGGACTGTGCTGCTAAATCGCTATTGGTCTGAATCCCAGGTGTAGATGTCTGACTTGTTTGGAGCTTTGGAATGCACACTGTGGCAGCTTCTGCTGCAGCACTACAAGTCGCAAAATGGCGGCCGGCGGTCAGCCCAGGTACATGTGGATGGAAAAATCACTCTGACCACTCTAAAAATAGCCAATCCCTATCAAAAAAGCAGCTCAGCTGCAGTTGTTCAGATGAATCACAGGTGGAGGAGAGAAATTTGCTTCCAGTTATTCAATTATCCCTGCCTATTCTCGCCCTAGCATCAGCTGCGTCTATCCCTGTTCTATTCACATCGGGAGTGAGCACGTCCCGACGTGCGCACAAGCTTATAAAGAGGCTGAGTCACATGCTGCACTTGGCCAATCACAGCCTTGCCAATAGTAGGCATGGCTGCGATGGCATCTTAGGGCAAGTAGTATGATGCATGTTGATTGGCTGCTTTGCAGCCTTTCAAAATGCGAAAAAGTTCGGGTTCGGGTCCGTGTCACGAACACCCCAAAATTCGGTACGGACCCGAACTATGCTCGAACTGTTCGCTCAACACTACTTATTACGCCAAGCACCCTCCTCTGGTTATCAGCTGAGAACTTTTACTCTGTGGGCAACAGGACAAAACATTTTCTTTTAAGGACTCCTTTCTTTCCCCTCTCCTTCCCCTTTTTCTTCCCACCCCTGTAGGACCTAAATGATAAAGATATAAATATAGATATAATTTAGAATAAACAATATTGAATAATATAGAATAAACAATATAGAATAATAATATAGAATAATATAAAAAACAGTAAATAAAAAACAAAAAATAAAAAACATAAAAAATTAAATAATATAAAAAAAAAAATACTAAAAATTTAATATAGATAAAAAATAATAATAAAAAATAAAAAATAAAAATATGTTTAGAATAAATAAAAATTAGGGAAGTATAATCAATTTAACACAAGAAATAAAAAGCATAAATTATGCAGATTTTTAAATAATGTATTGAATAACCAGTACAAATAATACTAAATAATGGACACAATTGATAGTGAGTTAAAAGTGATGGGTTTAATATAAGTTTTTTTTTTCCATATATACACACCAATCATGGTCATTAATAATAGACACTAATCATGGTCACTGTGTTATATATTATGTGGATTTTGTATGTATTTTGAATATATATTGTATTTCTTCTTTTTATTATTTTTTTCTTTATGAGCACAATTTACTATGTATATACATATGGGTTCGTGCCTATCATTTGCCCCTTCATGAGATATCTATTTATGTTATCATTCATGTCCTATCCTTTGTTTGTTTGTTTCCTTTCCCCTTTTGTCCTCTCTCCCACATGGGTCCCCATGCGTGCGGGTTGAGCCTTCATTGCGTGATGCTGCTTCCGGTCTATGGAATGCAGCGCGCACTTTGATCCAGCGTGATCTGCTGCTTCCGCTATTTGGAACGCAACGCACGCTGGTTCGACTGAACGCATGCGCAGATGACAGTTCCACCCACCGCTTGTCTCGGCGTGCATTCCTGCCTCTATGCTAAATTCATACTGATGACCAGCATGTCCTCCCCCTGTGTGAGGTGGGGGGGATTCCTCTAATAGACCACATGTACGCCTATACCACAGGTGATGATCATTATTATTTAATTATTATGTGTATATATATACAAGCCCATATGTGACACAGAAATAGGCACCCATGAGGAAGACAGCAGAGCATGGCGATACGCGTTGGGATTTTTTCTCCCTGACCACCACACAGACTCCCACTATGTTACTTCAATGATAAGAATTTCACCTATATCATTCATGTTGATGGATTTTATGCACTTTAATTGAATTTTACTCATTTATGTGGGAGGATGTTTATGGCTTTGTGGTAGAGTCAGGGTGGCGTGTGGCACGTATCCAGTCCACACAGCGATGATTTATTGTATACAATGATTTTAAGTTGTTCTTGTTGTTTCTGTTGTCTTGAATAAATTTGATACTTTTTAGATGTGCGGCTCTTATCTCGGTATTGTTTTTCTTTTTTGGATCATATTGAATGTTTCATACCGTGTGCCGGCACTCTTATCTAACTCCAATGTTTCATACAGATGTTGGCTATGTGGATCGGGATTTGGATCTCATATCCACATTTTTTGGGAATTCTCCATGATTCGTCCCTTCTGGTCTATAGTGCAAGACATTCTCTTCCAACTTCTCAATATTAGATTTTCATTAGACCCTTATATAGGGATACATCTGGACTTTCATTTAATAATCATACTGATCACTAAAGTATTCCATGTAAATTCATTCTTAATGCCTATATTGCACATAGATTCTCCATCCTTCCTTCTACATTCGGGCCACCCCCTTGGGCTTTATCTGATGTCTCTGTGTTCCAGCCTGGAACACACAGAACTCTGCCCCTCCCTGCCTTGCCAAGCGTCCCGCCCCATGGTGAGTCACACACTGCATCTTCAAACTGCCCTGCCTCTGGCTGTCATCTGTTCCTCGGCTCCTCCTGCACATGCGTTCCACTTGTGGAACGCATGGCACACTTCCGCCCGAGACTCCGCTTCCTAGCCGGGTGCATGCGTTCCACTGTGGAACGCATCGGGGCGATCCAAGCCTGACGGAGCAATTCAGGCTAAAAAACCCAGACTAATGCCCCTATCATCTCCCCTTGGCATATCCCAATACATGCCAAAGCACTATATATACAGGGTGGGCCATTTATATGGATACACCTTAATAAAATGGGAATGGTTGGTGATATTAACTTCCTTTTTGTGGCACATTAGTATATGTGAGGGGGGAAACTTTTCAAGATGGGTGGTGACCATGGTGGCCATTTTGAACTCAGCCATTTTGAATCCAACTTTTGTTTTTTCAATAGGAAGAGGGTCATGAGACACATCAAACTTATTGGGTATTTCACAAGAAAAACAATGGTGTGCTTGGTTTTAACATAACTTTATTCTTTCATCAGTTATTTACAAGTTTATGACCACTTATAAAATATGTTCAATGTCCTGCCCATTGTGTTGGATTGTCAATGCAACCCTCTCCTCCCACTCTTCACACACTGATAGCAACACCGCAGGAGAAATGCTAGCAAAGGCCTCCAGTATCCGTAGTTTCAGGTGCTGCACATCTCGTATCTTCACAGCATAGACAATTGCCTTCAGATGACCCCAAAGATAAAAGTCTAAGGGGGTCAGATCGGGAGACCTTGGGGGCCATTCAACTGGCCCACGAAGACCAATCCACTTTCCAGGAAACTGTTCATCTAGGAATGCTCGGACCTGACACCCATAATGTGGTGCACGATACTGTCCTTGCTGGGCTCCTTTAAAACCTTGTGTCGTAAAGCGAGAGGCAGAAACAACCTCCCAGGAGGACAAAGATCAGGAGCCTCTGCCTGGGGAGCCTCTGCCTCCAAATCAGGATAAAGATCAGAGACGACCACCCCTTCAGCCAAAATGGGACCCAGGTCTTCAAAGTTCCCCCCTCCCGGAAAACAACGTGACAGGGCATCCGCCTTCACATTTTTAACCCCAGGGCGGAACGTGACAACAAAATTTAATCTAGGAAAGAACAAAGACCATCTGGCCTGTCTCGGGTTCCACTTAGCTTATGAATACACCAGGGACTGATTGTCCACTTGAAAAAATACCAAAGAAACTATATAGCTGGCTTTTTCCATTTTGATAAATTAGTGTGCATATCTTGTCTTACATACAATACATCACATCAACATTCAGAACCAATAAAATGAAGGAGAGGGAGGTCACACTAAAATCTGTTTCTATTTCATTCATTCTGAAGCAGCTCAAAAAGAAAAACTGTAACTGCTACAGAACATTATTATGTTTCAATCCCTCATTTGACTTGAAATATTGTGAGCCGTTCAAACTCAATTGAGAATTATCTCAATAATAAAGAAACCATACAAAACTCAGTGATTTGCCTACAGTGCAACTCATACAATGAATTATACAAAATAATTACTTCTGATTCCATTACAGTAGAAACACAAGACGTCTGTGTGAATGTCACAGCAGTGAGTACATTTCAACAATCTTAAGTGATTTAGCTAAGTTTCATAACAAATCAAACCTGAATTTAAGCAGCATTTAAGCAACACAAAGTTGCACAGGTTAGCTTTCCTGCTCCAGCCCAAGGCTTGCATAACCTGAAACATATTACATTCTATTGCATTAAGTTCTTTGTTTCTCATTGAAAATCTCAGACAGATGTGAAACATGTAATACTATTAGGTGTATGCATAAGCATACATCTGCTCCTTCAAATTATGCACCTGAAAATGTTTTAAGTATTTTAATTTTATTCCCCAATGGCGCTAATCAGAAGGAATGTTAAATTTAAATTAGCTGATTTACAATACTAGCACTTACAGTAGATTTTGAAAAACAAGACCATATAAAGAGATACATAACTAGAATAAAATGCAATTTTATCATTGCATTGCATTTATTTTCCGTACAGAAATTCATTATATTAACATACCTCCTTAAATACTCAGCTTTCTTGGTTAAACACTGTGATTAGTGTTGAGCGAATCAAAGCATCCGAAGTGGAATTCGATCTAAGGTTTAGTGCAGTGCAGGGACTGTAATCTGAAGCTGAGTGGATCCATAGTAGACAGAGCAGTTTGCATCAATCCCTGTGTAGGGCACAGAGCTACCTAATTAAACAGTGTCCTCCTTGTTTAAAAGTTGGGATGAATAACATGCCTAATTCTACTGTAATTTGGGTGATCACCGTGTTTAATAGATAAATAATTCTATTACACTTTGATTCACAAATTGGGGTGAATAACCTGTCTACTTCTACTGTGATTGGGGGGTCCAGCTTATTTAATAGATAAGCAATTATTTTATGCTTTGATTCTCAAATTGGGGTTAATAAGCTTTCTAATTTTACTGTTAGAGGCATGTCCATCTTATTTATCAATTAAGCAATTCTATTAGGCCTTGATTCTCAAATTGGGGTGAATAACCTGTCTTGTTCTACTGTTTGACTGTTGTTTGTACTGTTGTTTATACAGTTAGTGTTACAGTAGAGTGTCCAGCATCCAGGGCCCTCCAAAGGAACAGATAGTGGCAAGACTGTTGCTGGAGCTGCTAGAAGTAGCAGCAGAAGAAGTAAGGGGGGGTAGTAGCAGCAGCCACAGCAACAGGCCAGAGCTGCCACTGTCATTCAGTGGCGATTTTTTGACGACCAATCCCACTGTCCGAAAATGGTTAACTCAGTCTTCAACATTATCTCAACTGACATCAGACACCCACAGCCAGCAGTCTGACACCACGCTTAGTTGGCATTGCCCAGGAAGAAGCTCTGTGTCCTCACCTGTTCTGAACTTGCCTCTTTCCTTTGCTACTCCTTCTGCCAGCCAAGTAAGATTTGCCGTCAGTTCTGCTCTGCTTTTCAGTGAGGAAGATATTATTGAGAACAGTCAGCAGCTTCTGGCCAGCCCAGGTTTGGGGTAGAGGTCCGCTGCATCCTCCTATAGGTGTGCAAGTAGCAACAATAACAATCGTGATGGAGCAGGTGTTGCGAGCGGTCAGGTATGCAGCCATGAGACTGGTAAGGGTCACATAAGTGACGAGCAGACAGTATTGGATGATGATGTAGAACATAGGAGCTAGTAACCTTCATTATCATTCGGCGCCAATTTTCCACCCGCTGAGGGAGGATAAACTCAACTATTATCTAGACATCCTATGTAGTCAGTTGGCGCCATCTCCCATCCTCACAAAGGTCTGATCGTGGGGGGCCTCCGTGCTCATGGTCCATTGTCCTGGCTGCAGGAGGGGTTGGGGGGGCAGGAGCAGCAGCAGTTTCATTAGCAGTAACTTAAATCTGGAGTCTCTAATGAGCACTTGTCTTCACCCACCTACTGAAGAAACCACTCAAGACATAGAGCAAAATCTGAACCGGCAGGTGGTGACATGCTTGGAGTGCAACCTATCACCCCACATCCCCACATCCAAGATCCCCTGGACTACTGGGTAGCCAAACCTGATTTGTGGCTGCAACTGGCCGAGTTTGCCCTGGACAAGCTTTCCTGTCGCGCCAGAAGTGTGGCATCAGAGCAGGTGTTTAGTGTTGTTGGGGGCATAGTAACCCCAAGGGAAACGCACTTTTCAACACAAAATGTAGAGAGATTAACCTTTATAAAGATGAATCATGTGTGTCAGACTGTGGCGGGTAACACTCCTTCACTGGTAACATTCTGATGGACTTTTATTGCAGACTACTGGTGATTCATTTATAACTTCTAGAAGGAATAATAAAGAAATGGCACATCATAGAGTTCTAACAATAGATGCTCTAGAATTGCTATTACAAAGAGAACGCAAGTAGTTGCTAAAACAGAAAACAGACTTGTAAGGACAGGTGACAGGTCTTCTTTAATTTTAAGGTAATATTTCACATTGGTAAGACTTCAACAAATGAAATGTCTTCTCCTTAACACATGTTGGAGATACTAGAGAGACCCCAGAACTTATTAACATTTGTGATGTTAGTGCTCATTTGGACTGAAGTACTAACTGTTAGAGATGGCCTTGCGGTTCACCCGGCGGTCGTTTTTCCGGCGAACTTTGCGTGTTCGCGATTCGCCGAACATGCGAACATATGGAGAAATTCGCGCCCGCCATATTCTTTTACATTGTGAAGAACTTTGACCCATGACACATCCATCAGGTGGTACAGGACAGCCAATTGAGACATTTCAGCACATGGACATACCCCCTACCTTATAAATAAACCTGATCTGGCCGCCATTTTACATTCAGTGTTTTGCCAGTGAAGGGAGAGGTTGCTATGCGGAGCAGGGACAGGCTGTTAGGGACACCAAACGCTAGCTAATAGGGCCACAAAAGTCATTTTAAGCACTAGTATAGGTGTGCTATCGATATGTGTGATACACAGAGGGGTGTGATATACTTATAATATACTTTTATAATGAGTCAAAAACACATAGATCTATATAGTGATCACCTGGAAGTCAGGGGCCTAGGGGCTAGGGGCTTACTAGGGCCATCTTTATATAGGGTAAGGTTCCGGACGGGTCGTTCTTATCAGGGCGGGTGGTCTGTGGTTGGGCTATCAGGGCCAGAATAGCACCCCCCTGTAGGGCAATACCAGGGACAGTACTTTGCCCACCCTGTCCTTCAATACCACATCATCATCTAGCCCAGGGATGGATGTTTTTTTGCTTTCCCTCCTGGATTCATCGATGTGCACTGAAACCCCCCGGATTGTGGTAGGACATATGGCTTCTGATTTAGTGCCGCTGAGCACCTGATTTAGTGCCGCCGAGCACTTGTTATTGCCTACCACATCTATGCTTTTTGCTTAACTTTAATAATTTAGTTTATTTTCATTTTGAGGGATATCTTTTCCATTCACACGTCCGCAAAATGGGTCCGCATCCGTTCCGCAATTTTGAGGAACGGGTGCAGACCCATTCATTTTCAATGGGTCCAGAATGTGCTGTCCGCATCCACATTTGCGGATCCACATTTCTGCAAAAAAATAGAACATGTCCTATTCTTGTCCGCAATTACAGACACGATTAGGCATTGTCTATTATAGTGCCAGCGATGTGCGGTCCACAAATTGCAGAATGCACATTGCCGGTGTCCGTGTTTTGCGGATCCGCAAAGCACCTATGGACGTATGAATGGACTCTAATAGTAAAATCATTAAAGGTTACGTTTTATCTTCATGTATATTCTAATGGATTGCCTTCCTTGTACAATGTTATAATGTACTTTCTATGTTAGAAAGTATATTATAGTGCATTTGTATTGTGCGGCAGTTGTGTGCGGTTCTGCTGCGATACCGCAGGTATTTAGAGGGACAAGCGTTATTGGAACAAATAATTTCTACTGGTGTGATATACCAGTCGTCCCCCAAAAAAACAAATTGAAGCCGGGTGTTATATACCAATATACTTTCTTTATAGTGCATTTGGGTACTGTATAGTGCATTTGCGCATGCGCGTACGCAAAAATGATATTGCCGATATTTCGCATAATTTTTTTTTTTAATGGAGATCACAAATTCGAATAATACATCTGGTATGTCACTGTCCATGTTGTGGGACTATGTGGGAATTATTTCTTGGCTGCAAATATGAGCTGAAGGTTTTTCAGGTTCGCCTGCCATTAAAATGAATGGGACCGCAAACTTGCGGTTCGCGAACATTTGTTCGCGAACCGTCCCGGCAGATGTTTGTCCATCACTACTAACTGTAATGCAGCAACTCACTAAAATGAACACCAATTTCTGTTATTACTCCAGTAGCCATGTTAAATGTATGATGCTTATTTTGAAGACAATCTTGTATGCCTAATGAGTCAATTGTTCCTGTTATTGAAATGCAACCATAAACAATATGTATTAGTGTGAAGCTGAGTGCCTGCATTCCAGCTGCTCACAGTCTGATCGCACAGGCACGCTGTGGATGCAGAGTCTGCTTCACATTCTGCTAATGAGGGTTAGGACCTACTGTCAATATTTCAAATTTCATTTTACAAATTTTATTGTTAGAATTTTAATAATTCTCAATTTTGCATTTCATGTGTACATAATGCTGTTTTTGTCAAAATGAAAAAGAAAACATATACAAATGATAAAATATTCACCATATTTTGTTTTGTAAACAACTACATTTTACCTGTAAATGCTACTACAATGAAAATATGTACTGCAAATGAACATTAAAAAACTTGCTTTAAAGAGAATGTCCAGTTGGGCTCAGATTGGTCTACTTTAAAATAATAAAAATATGATCACCTCCCCGTGCTGCTCCTATTCCAATGGCTCTCCTCCTTGATCCCTCATGACGCACAATTACCAGTTAGTCAATCATTTACAGTTTGTTGAGAGGGACTAGGAATCAGAGACTGGCAGAGGACTGTGAAGATTCAGAATGGCAGTGGTGGGGAACCATTAAAGGGAGGTCCAGCCTTTTTTAAGTGATGGCCTATCCTCGGAATCGACCATCACTATCTAATCAGCCGGGGTCTGACACCCAATGCCCATGTTGATCAGCTGATCGGTGTAGCTCTATCTCAATAGCACTATTGTTACTCATTTCTGTGGTTGCTTTGGAGGCACAGTGACTCAGTTGGACTATGACTGACCAATAAGGGGGCACATTCTGGAAGTGTTATGGGCATGTTTGAAAAAAGCGTGTTTATGTGTCTCCAGAGTGATTATAATGAAAATAGAGAATTGTTGTCTGATAGGAGGATTAAAGGGGTTGTGTCCAAAATATTATAAAAAGAAAATTGAATCCAAACTATAAATACTACATGTAGACTTGAGAGTCTTCTCCCAGACTCAATGTTAAACCAGAAAGTAAAGGAAAAAACCTGGTACCCCTGGAGGTTGAGCTCCCATTACTCACCTTGAATCATATATTATTTGCTGGTTTGGCTGCCGCATTGCTCAAGAGACCTTAAATGTTACAATTATTATCAATTTTATGTTATTTCTTATATATTTTAGTTTTATTTACTTGCTAAAATGAGCATCCAGACTTCAGTCCTGTTGTCAAAGGATCTCAAAATATATGACAATTCTACTACCTGTAAAGTTTCTGACTTTCTGTCATTACTATGAGGCAAATAGAGGGTTTGTGCCTCACCCTCAACTGTATTGTTTCACAATGTTATTGGTGTAATACCAATTGTTCTTTATATAACATTCCTTTGCATAAAATACGCTGTATGTATACAAGTGTTAAGGCTGGCCGCAGGCTAGCCTGGATTTGTGGGAGGGGCCGATACCTGTCTTAAGCAGTCTGGCTCTCCCAGGCAGCACGTCGGCATTCGGACGTCTGCTACTTCCGGGTGTGACGTCATTAGCAAGCGTCCTGCACGAGTCGGATCTCAGAGAAGCCGGGTGTACCTTTCACTTCAGTTTGCAAGCTGTTCAGATCGTTTTCCAAGATAACTGGTTTGTTTGGGGAGCGTGGCAACGTGGAGGAGGGTAGGAGGGTGTGTAGAGAGGGGGAAGTGTGCCGGAGGATCGCTTCTCCTCACTGCGTTCAGGCACATGCAATTCAAGTTTTGGCACCAATGGGCAGCATTGTCACATAGTTGGAGCTCATTGCCTGTCTCAGCATAACCTGTATCTAAGTTCATACAGGGGCTGCGAGTTATCTGGGCTCAGCAGGTTAAACTCTGGCAGCTGGGTCCTGGTGCCATTACTGAGTTGATTACTTACAAGGTTGCTGCTTGTGCACATGTTTGACACTCATCACATACACTACATACATACCTTAGACAAGTTCGCACATCAGGCAGTTTGACGAAAAAAAAAAAAAAAAGGGTACAAGTGGATTGTTAAATAAAGTAAAAAAAAAAAAAAAAGAGTGGGTTGTTCAAATAAAAAAAAAAAAAAAAAGATTTTTTTGGGATTTAAAAAAAAAAAAAAACCTTTATCCACCAAGCTTCATCCATACACCTCTAGCATAGGTACATCCGCCAATACAGCTACACGCTCGCACGACCTACACACCCCGTTTCATCTCGTAGACTAGTGTCATACGTCATACGGTCTGTTTTCCACAAATCCTATACTTACATACATCACCTACCACGTCTGTAGGTTCTTTAGCCCGCAGTATTCGTTTTTAATTAATCTGCCACGTCACAGATTCACACAAACTCGGGCTCGCTTCATACGTCAGTGGAAACGACTATCATACTCCCTGTCAGCCTCGAAGGCTTTTCGTTCAATCGTTTCACGCTGCTGGGAAGGGGGAGGGGAGGGGCTTAGATTCCGTCATCTTGTTTGTCAGCTTACGGGCAGCAGGTCGTAGGGTTAACAGGTTGTTTTTTTTTTTCTCTTTTTTTCTTTCTTCGTTTTTTGTTGTTTTGTGGTGTTTGTTGTGTTGTTTGCAGTGGTCTACGCCATCTGCAACTTCAGCCAGTGCAGGCTCCTGCATGTCTGTGCCACATGTTTTAGGGCACATCCGGTCACGGTCTGCACATTGAAGCCGGCGTGACTGAGCCGGGTGAATGTGGAGGCACTAGACCAGCTGCTGCGGCTTCATCCGGTTCAGCCGTTCCGTACATTCCTGGTGGAAGGGTTTTCACGGGGGTTTCACACTGGGCTCATCACCTTGCCCCAGCAGACTCATGAATGCCCCAACTTGCAGTCGGCTTCTAAACATGCTGGTCTGGTGGATTCACTCTTGGCAGTTGAGCTGGACAAGGGTTTCATCATTGGTCCTTTCCAGTCCCCTCCTTTCTGCACTTGGAGGGTGAGCCCGGTGGGGGTGGTGCAGGGAAAATATTCCAATAAATTTCGTTTGATTTATGATTTGTCTGCTCCACATTCTTCCCACGTTCCTAGTCTCAACTCGTTGATTCCGTCCGAGGAATTTTCCTTGAAGTATACTTCCGTAGACCAGGCTATCCAGGTCATTCTTCAGACAGGCATGGGGGCTTGGCTGTCCAAAGCAGATGTCTCTGATGCGTTCAAACTGCTGCCCATTAGCCCATCTCTCTGGCAGTGGCATGGCATCAAATGGAGAGAGGCGTACTATTTTGCCACCAAGTTGACGTTTGGTTCCTAGAGCAGCCCCAGTCTGTTTGACAGGTTAGCGCAGGCACTGGAATGGATTTTGTTGGAACAGGGTTGCCAGAATGTCATTCACTACCTGGATGATTTTCTGTTGAACCCTCACAGGCACCTGTTGACTTGCAGGTTCTCTTGCAGGTCTTCAAGGAGTTAAACATTCCAGTGGCCGAACACAAAACAGAAGGGCCTGCGCAGGTTGTCACGTTCTTGGGGATCTCTCTGGATTCACGTGCCATGTCAGCCAGTCTGCCACAAGACAAACTCGACAGAATCAAATCAGGTGTCTGTTCCTTGCTCATGTCTCAGGTTTGCACCAAGAGAGAATTGCAGTCTCTGTTGGGCATGTTATACTTTGCCATGAGGATCATTCCTCAGGGTAGATCATTCATTTCAAGATTGCTAGTCTTATTACAACAGACCAGTGATTTGGACGCATCAGTGTATCTTAATGCGAACGCCCGAGCAGATCTGTTCATGGGGGACAGATTTCTCAGTGGGTGGAACGGCATTTCCATGTTTATTCCGAGGGCCACTTCTGATTCTCCACACGTATTTTCAGACGCGGCTGCCTCGGTAGGTTTCGCGGCCATATTTGGCTCACATTGGTTCGCCGGCTCATGGCCCACACACGTGCTACAGTTGCCGGGGTTTTCTCAGATGTCGGCATTGTTCGAGATCTATCCTATCATAGCAGCTGCTATAGTCTGGGGGCATAGGTGGTCGGGTCACACGGTGGTTTTCCACACTGACAACATGGCGACCGCAGAGATCATTAACAAGGGCAGATCTAAATCGTTACTCATCATGTCTTTCATGCGTAGATTGACCTGGATAGCTCTGGAACAGGGGTTTCATTTTCATGCCCTGTTTTTGGATGGGGTCAGCAACGTTGCAGCTGATGCTTTATCTCGTTTTGATTTTTCTCGCTTTTACTTACAGAACCCAGAAGCAGACTCAGTGGGCACCCCGGTACCGGACTGGCGGCTGCTGGTCTTGGATTAGACTCTCTGATGGTGGTCGCCAGTTCACTCATTACCAAGTCTTTGTCGGCCAGTACGTTGCGGTCGTACCGCCGAGTGTGGGTGGTTTTTTCGAACTTTAAGTTGGCATATCCTAGAGGTGACACAGGTCAGGTCAAGTATATGGTGGCTTTCGTGTCTTATTGTCATTCGGTATTGACTTTATCCTACAACACCATTAGGCTATATTTGGCTGGGGTGCAGCATTTTTTGGCACTTCAAGAGCCAGACAGACCCTCTATATTTTCAGCTCACCCGATCAAGGCCATCCTCAGAGGCATTCAAAAAAGCCAGGTCACGGTCAAGTCGGTCCGTCGACCTATTATGGGGGACACGTTTCGTAGCCTGTCGGAAGTTCTCACATTGTCACCATTCGGAGTCCTTCCCAGCCTGGTGATCAAGGCGGCGATGTACTTGGCGTTTTACGGGTTTTTAAGACCAGGTGAAGTGACACAGGCCAGACAAGGGGCGGTGGCTCTCCGCAAGGGAGATTTAGTCAGGATGGGCAGTAACTCATTTGCAGTTGCCTCACAACAAAACAAGGCAGGTAGGTCCCGGCCCTGTAGTTAAGTTCTTCCAGACCACAAACGCATGGTGTCCAGTGACAGTCTTGGACAACCTCTTGCTGGCCCTTAGTCTTCACAGCCCCACGACCCATTACTTCCATTCCCTGTTGGTCCACTGACGTCCAGCCAGTTCATCAAACATATTCGCATCCTGTTGACCAGTGTAGGATTGAATCCGGCTCAATTCTCGGGGCATTCTTTCCGCATCGGTGCGGCATCCGCAGCGTCCAAGCATGGAGTCCCTGTGCATATCATTAAACACTTGGGGCGCTGGCGCTCGGGGTGCTTTGTACGGTATATCCCGGAGCCACAAGCGGAGCTGGTCCAAGCATTCAGTACATTGGCAGAGTAGCACCTCAGGCCAATCCTTCCCTCACTGGTGGGTTTTGCCCCCTTTTTCAGGCATACCGACCTAGTGAGGCCAAGGCACACCTCAGGCCAATTAGGTAGGGGGGTGGTGGTTGGGCATCTTCCACTCGTTTAGGTCCTGACCACAAGTGTTAAGGCTGGCCGCAGGCTAGCCTGGATTTGTGGGAGGGGCCGGTACCTGTCTTAAGCAGTCTGGCTCTCCCAGGCAGCACGTCGGCATTCGGACGTCCCCTGCCCACCCATTCCCATTCTTCATTCAGTCATTCAACCATCACATTCAGGGTATGCCCCCTTTTTCAGGCATACCGACCTAGTGAGGCCAAGGCACACCTCAGGCCAATTAGGTAGGGGGGTGGTGGTTGGGCATCTTCCACTCGTTTAGGTCCTGACCACAAATGCTATGCAAACTCAATAAAAACGATTAATCATAAAAAGAAAATTGCTGCTTTATTCCAAGAATGTCCCCACGCCTGTCCATGGGTTGTGTCTGGTATTGTAGCTCAGCTCTGTTGAAGTCAATAGTGCTAAGCTTTAATACCAAACGCCTTGTGGACAGGTGTGGTGCTATATAGTGAAGAAAGCAGCCATGTTTTATAGTTTTGGACAAAACCATTAAAGTGCTACCAAAGAGTGGGGAAGTAAATGTTTTACTTGGGTAGAAATATACTGACACAGGAAAGAGATGAGCTATGTTAAAGAGGGAGCAAAGATATCCAGCCAGGGGCATAGCAAGGGGGGCAAGCTGAGCACAGAGATTTGAGGGCGTGCCCGGGCAGTTTATTTACATGGTGAAGAAGGGAGCCGTCCCCAGCAGGCCATACATGGCTCTGCTGGGCTATGTGGGAGGGGTGTGCATGTTTGGGACTCAGCCTCCTACACAGCCCAGTAGCCCAAGGCGTGTGTGACTGCATCATGGATGTACTCGATCATTGGGGAAACAGGTGAGTATTCAGTGTTTTTTTTTTTTTTTTACTGTGAGGGTGGCACAATGTGGATATTACTACTTTGAGAGGGCACATTGTGGAAGTTGCTACTGTGAGGGGGCACAATGTGGGCATTAGTACTGGGAGGGGGCACAATGTGGATATTACTACTAGTGATGGACGAACATCTGCCGGGACGATTCACATACATGATTACAGAAAACATAGGCCGCTAACCCGATACAGTCAGACACCCGTCGGTCTAGGCGTTTGCTGAAGCTGGATCCGGAGGGCGGCTGTTTATGAGTTTCCTGCAAGAATGATCTCATATCCGAAGAAACCAACACATCTTCAAACCGCCCACTTCTTGCATGCGCGGTAGGATTGGTATCCGCAACAGTTTTTCTGTGGGTGGAAATTCCTCTGCCAGCCCCCGCAACATCAAAATGCAGCATCTCTCAAAGCAAAACCTGTTAATTCTGCATTCTGACAGCCCTCTCTGATGCTGGTAACATGTCCGCCATTTTGTGCTTGTACCGGGGGTTAAGTACGTTGCCACCCAGTACTGGTCCTTGCCCTTTATGCTTTTTATACGAGGGTCCCTCTTCAAACACTGGAGCATGAAGACCCCCATTTGCACTAAATTGGAAGTGGTGGAGCGGCCTGCCTCCTGCTCATCGCCCAGAAGAATGTCATCCTCGGTCTCCTCCCCCCTTCCACGGACAACACCAGGGATCCCAGAAAAGTTTAAAGCCTGCTCTTCTTGCTCCTCCTCCTCCTTACAGGCACCATCCTCCTGTGACTCCGCTTCAGACGCCTGCTGACTTGTCTCAGATGGAGTAGCCCCCCATTGGAATTCATTCAGCATTGCAACTTCCTCATCTTCCTGCTCCTGCTCCTCGACAGCTTGATCGATGACATGACGCAATGCACGCTCCAAAAAGAAGGCGTAAGGTACGATGTCAATGATGGCGCCCTGGCTGCGACTGACCAGTTTGGAGATCTCATTAAATGGCTGCAGAAGTCTGCATGCATCGCGCATGAGCAGCCACTGGTGCGGTGAAAAAATAACAAGCTCAGAAGAACCTGTCCTGCCGCAGGGTTCGTACAGGTAGTCGTTAACGGCAGACTATCAAACATATGCAAGGTGGAGTTCCAGCGCGCCGGGCAATTACAAATCAGACGTCTGATGGGCAAGTGGTGTCGCCTCTGAACGTCAGCAAGGCAAGCCATGGCCGTGTAAGATCTTCTAAAATGGCCAGAGATTCTCCTGGTCTGCCGCAAGACGTCCTGGACCCCGGGGTATTTGGCAACGAATCGCTGCACTACTAAGTCATTTTTCCCTGTTTTAGCGCGCTCAGAAGATTGGCATTGTTGTTGCACACCACTTTACCAACTGTCAAATTAAGTGGGGTTAGCCACTGATCGGCCTGTGACCGCAGAGCTGAAAGGAGTGCAGGACCGGTGAGGCTCTTGGCTTCAAGGCACAACACCTGCAGCACAGCATGGCAACCTGGCACGTCAAATAGGTTCTGCTGAGCTTGAGGGAACAGCAGAAGAGGCGGTAGCAGCGGAAAAGGAGGAGTCAGCTGAGGAGGAGACGGAGGATGGAGTAGGAGGAAGATAAGAAGAGGCACGCCTGCATGCAATCCATGGCGGTAACACCAAATCTACACGGGTGCCACGGGGCGCATGCTTGACAGCCGTCAGAAGGTTCACCCAGTGGGCAGTAAAAGTTATGTACCTTACCTGCCCGTGTTTGCTAAACCACGTGTCTGTGGTCAGATGTATCTTGGCACCGACACTGTGTGCCAGAGATACATTCACTTGCAGCTGAACATGGACATATAGCTCTGGGATGCCCTTCTGGGACAAATATTTCTTTCCGGGGACCTTCCATTGCGGTCGGTCAGCTGACGGTCAGCCGATGGGCAAGAGGGTTATCCGGCGTCATCAACTTTTTACGTTAGAATCTTTGGGCCACGGAAGCCTGCCTTTTGCCAGATGAACGCGACAACGGCACGGTGGAAGGTGGAGTGCAGGACAAATGGGAGGAGAGAGGAGAAGAAGGAGAAGAGGCAATACGTGGAGCGCCGGGAGTGTGGATTTGTGGGTTCTGATGGTGTTGCTCCCACTGGGCTCGGTGATGGGAGGCCAAGTGCCTTCTTATGGCGGTTGTCCCTAGGTGAGTGCTGGGCTTATCTAAAAAAGAATGTGCAGAAGTTCTCAAATAACATATAAACTAGTGGTCACTAGTCTGCCCCCTCTGGTGACATATATTTAGTCCTGATTAAGGCCAGCTACACATGTCCAAATGTAGTGGGTGCCACCCAGGTTAGTGTACATGTCTAGTTTATATGCTATTTGAGAACTTCCACACATTCTTTTTTAGATAACTTAATAAATGTTACATTTTAGGGACCACTAATATCATAGTGACATGTTTATTGTCGGGTAGTCGCCTATTACTTACAACATTATTTAGTGAATCCCTGAGTGTTGGGCTTACCACGACTTATGCGTTGACATCACAGGCTGCAGATGGCAACACTATTGTCAGCAGCTGACATGTTAAAAAAAAGCCCACACTGCAGAGCCATGTGTTGGTGTCCTGGGAGCATCAAATGTGACCATGCATGGTGGTTGGCTTGCTCCAGATTCATTTGCAGTCTGCTTTTTGCCTCCTGTACACTGCGAGTTCTGCCTGCTTCTCCTCCTTCTCCTTCTTCTCTGCTGCTCTGTCTCTCCCTCTGAACTTCCCTCCTCTTCCTCTCTTGTGGGCACCCACGTGACGTGTTTTGACACATCATGATCATCACTTTCACCACCACTGACATTAGAGATCTCGGAGTAGGCAGCAACAGCGGGGATCACCCTCCTTGGGCTGATCTGGGTACTGTCGTCAGACCACTGGGTGGCGGCCGTTGCTACATCCTCTTCCTCATCGAATGCCAAGAATGGCTGCGCATCGGTAAGGTCTGGTAATGGATGGGAAAATAATTCCTTTGACTCGAGTGGAGGGGCTATGGTCGTGGTGGTGGTGGTGTCTTTGGGCGTGCACACAGCAGAGAGTGAGGAAGGTGCTGATACAGAGGATGAGGAGGGTGCAGAAGCGGAAGGCTGAGTGAGCCACTCAACCAACTCTGGTGCGTCCTTTGACGTAATCGCACGCACCTTATCCAACTTCCCACTTAGGCTCCGGCCTGGTGCACCTGCCCAACCCCTGCAGAATGGCCTGCCTCTTCCTCTGTCTGTTATTTTCAAAATGACCCTGTGACAAAGTCCCTGTATTTGTGGAAGCAGGTATATCGCAGGCCTATATCAATATTTTGGGGAAGCCAGTATATCAATCCCCTCTATCAGTATTTTGTGGAAACAGATACATAGATCCCAATAATTAGTATTTGCTGGAAGCCGGTAAATCAAACCCCTTAATTAATATTGGGTTGAAGCCGGTGTATTGCAGGCCTCAATCAATATTTGGTGGTAGCCGGTAAATCAAACCTCTTAATTAGAGTTCAGCGGACACCTGGATGTTCGGATAGGTTTGGCCAAACTTCACAAAAACGTTTGAGTTCGGGACTAGAGATGTCGCGAACATAAAATTTTCCGTTCGCGAACGGCGAACGTGAATTTTCGCAAATGTTCGCGAACTGGCGTACCGGGCGAACCGCCATAGACTTCAATAGGCAGGCGAATTTTAAAACCCACAGGGACTCTTTCTGGCCACAATAGTGATGGAAAAGTTGTTTCAAGGGGACTAACACCTGGACTGTGGCATGCTGGAGGGGGATCCATGGCAAAACTCCCATGGAAAATTACGTAGTTGACGCAGAGTCGGGTTTTAATCCATAAAGGGCATAAATCACCTAACATTCCTAAATTGTTTGGAATAACGTGCTTTAAAACATCAGGTATGATGTTGTATCAATCCGGTAGTGTAAGGGTTACGCCCACTTCACAGTGACAGACCAAACTCCCCGTTTAACGCACCCCAAACAGTCCATTTGCACAACCGCAAACTCCCCATTTGCACAAGGTTGGATACCAAGCTAGCCATGTCCCGTTCCTTGTCCTCACTGATGTCATTGAAGGTCTCTTCCTCCACCCAGCCACGTACAACACCAGGAGTCCCCGAAAGGTGACAACAAGCCCCCTGGGACGCCTGCTGTGGTTGGTCTTCCACCTCCTTAAAGCCACCTTCCTCCTCTGACTCCTCTTCTTCAGACTCCTCTCTCTGCGTTGCCTCTCTCTGCGTTATTATAAGGTGTGTTAAGTATTACTATTCCTATCAGTTTAAACCCTGTTACGTCCCCTATCAGGGGACGTATATATGGCATTGATTTTAGGAACGGGGAGATGGAAAAAGATACTGTCCCTCCTCTCACTAAGAATGCAGCTTCCAAATGAATCTAAAATGGATGCTGTCCAGGAGGTGGGAGGGTCTGGGAGGGAGGGTCTGCTGCTGATTGGGTGGAATGTGTCTGCTGACTGTGAGGTACAGGGTCAAAGTTTACTCAATGATGACGAATAGGGGGCGGACCGAACATCGCATATGTTCACCCGCCGGCAAACTATTCGGGACATCTCTATTCGAGACCCGAACTTGATCCCGTACCCCATTGAAGTCAATGGGGTCCCGAACTTTTGATCACTAAAATGGCTGTAAAAATGTCATGGAAAGGGCTAATGGGCTGCAAATGCCAGCAAAATGTGGTTTAGAGCATGGCAAGTGCTCTGCAAACAAAAGTTAATAGGGAAATTACTTTAAATAACATAAAATACGTAAAAAAAATAAATTAATCCTGATCTAGGAGGACGAGGTCAATATGGAGTAGGAGGCTGAGGAGGCGGTGAATGTGGCAGTGTAGATAGAAGTGGTGGTGGAGGAGGAGGTGGTAGCCTACACAGTTTTTTGGTTTTAAATTTATTTTAATTTTTTTAAATTAGGGTACACCCCAAAATATTGGTAAATATAACCTGTGATATCCCCCTCCAGTCGTGCTAAACACACGGTCAGACAATACACTGGCTGCAGGGCAGGCCAGCACCTCCAAGGCGTAAAGGGCAAGCTGAGGCCATGTGCCCAATTTGGAGACCCAGAAGTTGCAGGGGCTGACCCCTGTCAGTCAGTTCATGTATGCGTGCTCACATACTGTCCCACAATGTCGCACGTCTCCGTGATGTTCACGATCCAATTAGATATCTGCTCTATCAATTTTCGATGTTCTTTTCTGTGCCTACCATGTTGATCACGGTTATCGGTGATCAGGGTTCCACCCTGGAGTTGGAGCGTGAGAAATAGAGACCAAATCCAAGGGAGATCAATGGATGAAATTTAATTGTGATTGAGCGGAAATGTGGGAGAAGCTATTAAAACGGGAAAATTTTGAGGAAAGTAGGGGGCGCGCGGCAATTACCCACTCCCGACTCGGGGAGGTAGTGACGATAAATAACAATACAGGACTCTTAAGATGCCCTGTTATTGGAATGATTAATAAAAAATTATAGGGAATGTCACTCTGGTATTTTGGATTTGGAAACGTTAGACAGGAGAGGCTCTGCTGTCGCTTTGTTGACTCTATATAACTTCTGCCTGATCGCACGTCCCTGTGATGTCCACCATCCATTTGGATATCTTCTCTATTAACTTTCGATGTTCTTTTATGAGCCTACCATGTTGATCGCGGTTATCGGCAAATCAGGGTTCCACGCCGGAGAGTGAGAAAGAGAGACCACATCCAAGGGAGTTTAATTGTTTCAAATTAAATATCATAGAGCGGAAATATGGGAAAAGTTATTGAAGCGCAAATGTGGGACAACTTGTTAAAGTTTAAGCATTGAATGAAAGAAGGTTGCGCGCATCAATTAAAGAAGAATTCCTTAAATTTTATTCCCTGTCACCTATGCAGAGCAGGTGTTTATACACGTCCAAAATTGCAAAATGTCAACCCAAGAATGTAACAGAAAAATTTGTGAAATGTATTAACCTGTCTACTTGGTAGAGCAGGGGTCTATGACAGAATTTTTTTTAATGTCACCCGAAAATGTAAAAGAAAAATTAGTTACATTTGTTGAGCTGTCAACTAGGTAGAGGAGGGGTATATTACACCTAAATATTGGTGAATTTCACCTGAAAATATAACAGACAAATTAGTGATTTTTTTTAACATGTATACTAGGTATAGCAGTGGTACATCACACCCAAAAATTGGTGAATTTCACCCGAAAATGTAACAGACAAAGTAGTGAATTGACATAAAATAAAATACGTACAAATAAAAAAAATAATATTTGATTTATGAGGTGGAGGTCCATATGGAGTAGGAGTTTGAAGAGGCGGTGGATGTAGCGTTCTAGGTGGAAGCAGCGTTGGAGGAGGACGAGGTAGCCAACACTGGTTTTTGGTTTATTTTTTTTATTTTTTATTAGGGTACACTCCAAAAGAGTTTGAAATATCCAAAATACAAGAATGAGCAATTACACTGCAGTATAACATTGGCTGGTAAAGGCCGGTATACATGTCTATTCTGCACAAGATACGGACAAGTCCTGTGGGATCCATAACTGGTTCATTTTAATGAACGTGAGCTTATCCACATTGGCTGTGGACAGGCGGCTGGGCTTATCTGTGACGCCCCCTGCCATGCTAAACACACGTTCAGATAATACACTGGCTGCAGGGCAGGCCAGCACCTCCAAGGCGTAAAGAGCAAGCTCAGGCCATGTGCCCAATTTGGAGACCCAGAAGATGAAGGGGGCAGACCCGTCATTCAATAAGTGTAGGCGTGTGCACACATACTGCTCCACCATGTTGGTGAAGTGCTGCCTCCTGCTAAGACGTTCCATATCAGCTGGTGGTGCTGGTTGTTGTGGCATGCTGAAAAAGCTTTTCCACATTTCGGCCATGCTAACCCTGTCTTCTGAGGTGCTGGCGGTGCCCCAAATGCGTTGGAGACCTCTTCCTCTGCCTTTGCCTTGTACTTCCACTGTGCCCCCGCTGTCAGGTGGGAATGCCACCAGCAGCGCGTCTACCAGCGTGCGCTTGTACTCGCGCATCTTACGATCACGCTCCAGTGACAGAATTAAGTACGGTATGTTGTCCTTGTAACAGTGATCCAGCAGCGTGGCCACCCAGTAATCAGCACTAGTTAGAATGTGGGCAACTCGGTGGTCGTTGCGGAGATACTGCAGTATGTAATCGCTCATGTGTGCCAGGCTGCCCAGAGGCAACCAAAAGGTGCCTCTGTGGGAAGTGTATCGTCTGTGTCCTCTGTATCCCCCCAGGCACGCACCAGTGATGGCCATGAGCTGGCCTGCGTGCCACCCTGCTGTGAACAAGGTTCCTCCGCCTCCATCTCCTCCTCCTCATCCTACACCTCGTCATCCTCCAGAACTGTGCCCTGACTGGACAATTGTGTACCTGGCGTTTGTGGGGGCAGGAACCCACCCTCGGAGCCACTTGTGAATGACTGGCCGGAAACCCTACTAAATGATCCCTCCTCCTCCTCCTGTGCCACATCCTCTTCCATCATCTCCAACAGCGTTTTTTCAAGGAGGCATAGAAGTGGGATAGTAACGCTAAGAACGGCGTTATCAGCACTGGCCATGTTGGTGGAGTACTCAAAACAGCGCAACAAGGAACAAAAAAAAGCATATGAGGCGGTGAGGGGGAAGTCTGAAGTTACGCTGCAGCGCTGAGAGGCGAGCAGCAGCAGGGTGAGATGCCGAAAGTGCGCACAGACAGCCCGCACTTTATGCAGCAGCTCTGACATATCGGGGTATTTTTTAAGGAATCTCTGCACCACCAAATTCAGCACATGCGCCAGGCAAAGAATGTGCGTCAAACCGGCTAGTCCCAGAGCGGCTACGAGATTTCGCCCATTATCGCACACTACCAGGCCGGGCTTGAGCCTGACTGCCACCAACCACACATCGGTCTATTGTTCAAGGCCCGTCCACAGCTCCTGCGCGGTGTGGGGTTTGTCCCCCAAACAGATAAGTTTTAAAAATGCCTGCTGTCATTTTCCCCTGGCTGTGCTGAAATTGGTGGTGAAGGTGTTACGCTGAGCAGATCAGGAGCCAGTAGAGGATGAAGAAGCGGAGAAGGAGGAGGAATCAACAGGGGGCAAACTGAAGCGCCCTGCAATACTCGGTGGTGGAAGGACATGCACCAAACTGCTATCCACCTCAGGCCCAGCTACCACTGCATTTACCCAGTGTGCTGTCTGGAAGATATAACGTCCCTGACCGTGCTTACTGGTCCACGTATCCGTAGTGAGGTGCACCTTGCCACAGATGGCGTTGCGCAGTGCACACCTGATTTTGTCCCCCACTTGGTTATGCAGGGAAGGGATGGCTCGCCTGGAAAAGTAGTGGCTGCTGGGCACGATGTACTGTGGGACAGCCACCGCCATAAGGCTTTTAAAACTGTTCATCTTCACCAGACGGAATGACAGCATTTCAAAGGCCAGTAATTTAGAAATGCTGGCATTCAGGGCCAGGGATCGCGGGTGGGTAGGGGGGTACTTCCTCTTCCGCTCCAGTGTTTGGGAGATGGAGAGCTGAAAAGATGAAAAGGCCGAGACTGCAGCAGAAGAGGAAGCAGGAGGAGCCAGAGACCTTTCTTGGTTTTTGAGGTGTCTACTCCACTGCAGCTCATGCTTTGCACTTAAATGCCTGGTCATGCAGGTTGTGCTCAGGTTGAGAACGTTTATGCCTCGCTTCAGGCTCTGATTGCACAGCGTGCAAACCACTCGTGTCTTGTCATCAGCACATTGTCTGAAGAACTGCCACGCCAGGGAACTCCTTGGAGCTGGCTTTGGTGTGCTTGGTCCCTTGCTGCGGTGGGCAGTAGCAGACGTACTGTCTATGGGACGGCGGCTCCGCTTTTGCACCCTGCTCCCTCTTCTGCTGTGCTGGTGGCTCTGTGCGACCACCGCCTCTTCCTCCGTACTGCATAGGTCACTCGCATGACCTTGATTCCATGTGGGGTCGAGGAGGACCTCATCGTCCTCCACATTATCTTCCACCCAGTCTTCACCCCTGCCCTCCTTCACCCCAGTCTGCACACTTTCGAAAGCCCCAGCAGTTGGCAGAAGAGACTGCTGCATGACTTGGTGCTCAGACTGCTTGGCTGATTTGCAAGGGGGTGAGGTGAAAGACTGATGGACATCGGCTGCAGGTGCCAACTCTGATCTTTTAGCAGGATACTGGGTGGGAGACAATGTGAAGGAACTGGAGGCACTGTCAGCAACCCAATCTACTATCGCCTGTACTTGTTCTGGCCTCACCATTCTTAGAGACTCATTAGGCCCAACCAAATACCGCTGCAGGTTCTGTCGCCTACTCGCACCTGAGGAAGGGGTTTCACTTGTGCGTGTAGCTGGCACAGATCGACTACGTCCTCTCCCTGCAACAGGAGCTCCACCAGCAGCACCACGACCAGGGCCACGTCCCTTATTTGACGCTGTCCTCATATTTCTCAAATTTAGGATCTTGCTCTAAATGGGTGTTTAATTAATAGCAGAATAGAACGACAGTATTTAAAGGATGTATCTCACACATACAGATGCAGACTAGGCTGCAATTAAAGTTTTTTGCCCAAAATGGGTGTTTGTTTAATAACTGAATAGAACCACAGTATCTAAAGGGTGTATCTCACATGTCCTGAAACAGACTAGGCTGCAATTAAAGTTTTTGGCCCAAAATGTCTAGGCCGGAATTTAAGTTTCTTGCCTAAAATGGCTTTTTCAAATATCTGACTAGAACCACAGTATCTAAAGGGTGTATCTCACACGTCCTGATCCAGACTATGACGCTATTAAAGTTTTTGGCCCAAAATGGCTGTTTTTCAAATAACTGAATAGAACCACAGTATGTAAAGGGTGCATCTCACACGTCCTGATCCAGACTAGGCCGGAATTTAAGTTTTGTTAACAAAATGGCTGTTTTTCAAATAACTGAATAGAACCACAGTATGTAAAGGTTGTATTTCACACGTACAGATGCAGACTAGGCCGCAATTTTTAAGTTTTTTGCCCAAAATGGGTGTTTGCTTAATAACTGAATATGACAGCAGTATATAACCCTTGAATTTCACATGTGCTGATGCAGCAAGGGCTGAAAAAATTTAGTATTTTGCCCAAAAAGGGTGTTTTATTAATAGAAGAATATAACCACAGTGTCTAAAGGGTGTATCTCAAATGTCCTGATCCAGACTTGGCCGCAATTAAATTTTTTTGCCCAAAATAGCTACTTTTCAAATAACTGAAAAGAACCACAGTATATAAAGGGTGTATCTCACACATACTGATCTAGACTAGGCCGGAATTTAAGTTTTGTGCACAAAATGGCTGTTTTTCAAATAACTGAATATAACCACAGTATCTAAAGTGTGTTTCTCACAATGACATATGCAGCAAAGGCTGCAAAATTAAGTTTTTTGCCCAAAACTGGTGTTTGTTTAATAGCAGAATATGACAGCAGTATATAACCCTTGAATTTCACATGTTCGGATGCAGCAAGGGCTGTAAAATTGGGTATTTTGCCTAAAAAGGGTGTTTTATTAATAGAAGAATATAACCACAGTATCTAAAGAGTGTATCTCACACGTACAGATGCAGACTAGGCCGCAATTAATGGGTGTTTTTCAAATAACTGAATATAACCACAGTATCTAAAGTCCGTGTCTCACAATGACATATGTAGCAAAGGCTGAGAAATCAACTTTTTTGCCCAAAACGGATGCTTGTTTAATAACTGAATATGACAGCAGTATATAACCCTTGAATTTCACATGTGCTGATGCTGCAAGGGCTGTAAAATTGTTTGTGGTCCTGGCTACGGTGGGAGACCGTGAAGAAGAACCGAGGGGAAAGGGATGACATGACTGTCAACTATAGATGGCTGGGGTGTGCGGGAAGCCATGGCCGGGTGCGAGCTAAATGAGGGGCATGCCTGATGGTGAGAGAGGTGAAGAAGGGGACGGGTGGGAGGGGTGAGAGTGCGGCGTCCGTGATGGGAGCGTGAGGCGGCGCTAAATAGGCCTCCTTCGCCCCTCCCACAAACGCAGGCTGAGCTTCAGCCTTGACTACTTGTGGTCCTGGCTACGGTGGGAGACCGTGAAGAAGAACCGAGGGGAAAGGGATGACATGACTGTCAACTATAGATGGCTGGGGTGTGCGGGAAGCCATGGCCGGGTGCGAGCTAAATGAGGGGCAAAAGTCAACGGGTAGGAAATATAAAAGGTGGAACTCATAGAGCTAAGCTGGTGAAGGCTTTGGCGATCTCGGCCCGCGGATTAGGGATGTAATGCGTGAAGCAGGAGGATTGCCATCTGCCCATTTTCTGGATGACGTGTGCTGGGACCCCGTGACTTGACGCTGCGGAAGCCGCGCCTATGCGAAATGAATGTCCCGAGATGGCCTTGGCATCGAACCCTAGTCCGGAAGCTAAAGTTCTGATATGATGGATGAACTGTGAAGCCGTGAGATATTTGGAGTTGAAGGGAAAGAGAGGGCTGCCTGGCGTGGAAACCTTTGAGATGGTGAGAAGCTATTTGAACACGGCAACCGGGCACCATTCATTGAAGGTCTGGAAGTAGATAATTTTGACTGGCGGTCCCACTTGAGAAGTTTTGGTGGAAGGGAGAGAAAGGGTGCAATGCGTCTGCTGCCAGACCAGCTGGTCTGAAGTGGGGCCTGCGTGTCCGGGAGAGCTGGTGAATTCCCCGGGCCGTAAGAACCCGTAGAAACAGAGATACATGGCTGCTTTGATCACTATGCTTTTGTATGGCCCGAAAGGATCGTTGTCTAGGGAGGTGGAAAAAGCCCTGAACATTGCCCCGGTGACTGGTTTCCTGCGGGACTCCGGCTTGTTGCTGCTCTTTTGGATCCCTCTGAGGGTGGATTTAATGGCCTGAGAAGAAAATATGGATTGGCTGCCTGGGAAATCTAAGGTGAGGAAATGTTGAACCCCTGCAAGGTATAATTTGATGGTGCTGAAAGATAGGTGAAGGTCTGTGTGACAATAAGCCAGGAATGCCATGACATAAGTTGTTTGGTCCAGATGTCCTTGTGGGTGTCTGAGGGAGAATTGTTTGAAGGTTTCCCACCCTGTCTTGTAGTTCCTGGCTGTATTGAGGGATAAGGAGTTATGGATGAGTGACTTGGCAGTTCTGACATGCTTGCTCAATCCATCATCAGTGTCTCGACGGCGGGTGGAGGGACCCCTGATAGATCTGCGTCTGGCATCACCTGAAAGAAAACCGGGAAGTTGAAACGGGAGAGGGCATCAGCTGCTGTGTTTGCTGAACCCTGTATGAACCTGCATGAAAAATGAAAATTGTATTTTAAGGCAAGGCATACTAATCTACGGACAAAGGGCATGATTTGTGGGGAAGAGGAGCGACCTTTGCTGAGGATTTCTACCACTGCCTGATTGTCCGTGACGAAGACGACAGGCTTGTTCCTCCAGATCTCCCCCCAGGTCTGGGCAGCTGCCACGATGGGATAGATTTCTAACAGTGGAGAGGATTTGATGGAACTTTGGATGGAAGAAATCTGAGGCGGCCAGGGACCCGCGAACCAGTGGTTGTTGAAAATGGCTGCAAACCCTTTTGAACCTGCTGCGTCGGAAAACACGGTGGGAGAATTATCATCCCAGGAAGGGACGAAGAGGGAGATGCCATTCCAGCTGGCCAGGAAATGGTGCCACATGTGGAGATCGGCCGTTGCGGCGGCGTCGAGGTGGATCAAGGAGTCCTGATCCGAGGCAGCAGGTAAAAGTTGCAGCAATCTGGAGATGAATGCCCGCCCCTGTGGCATGATCTTGGAGGCAAAATTTAACATTCCCAGAATCGACTGGAGTTCGACCTTGGTGAGGGTCCTGGCCGCGACAGACCTCCTGATGGAATCTTGGATTTTTAGGAGTTTTTCGTCGGGCAATCTGGCTTCCATCTTACCAGTATCCAAGATGATCCCCAGGAATGTTATAACTGAAGATGGACCTTCAACTTTTGCTGGGGCAATCGGGACGTTCAGTTTTGAGAACAAGTCGAGAAGTACCTGGAGCTGATTGGGTGCTTGATCTGCGGTCTCGATCAACAGGAAGTCATCAAGATAATGGATGACCCTGGAGCATCCGCCGTGGTTGACCAAGACCCAGTGGAGAGCTGTGGCCAATTGATCAAAGAGCCAGGGACTGCTCTTTGATCCAAACGTCAGTCTGTCTGAGAAATAGTACCGTTCCCTCCACTTGATGCCGTAGAATTTCCATAAATGGGGTGAAACTGGAAGAAGTTTGAAGGCGTCGGCAATGTCCGCCTTGGAAAGCCACGCGCCTGACCCCAGCTGGAGGATCAACCGAATGGCTTCGTCCAAGGAGGAGTACCGCATAGAGAAGTCTTCTGAAGGGATGAGTGAATTTAAACTAGGTGTGCTGGAAGCATGAGTAGCAGAAAGGTCGAATATCAGTCTTTTTTTATTTGAAAACTTTTTTGTGACCAGGCCAATGGGGTTGACCCTCCAGATGTCAAAGGGGGGGACTACGAATGGACCCAGGAGGAAAACCTTACTGATCTCAGACTGGATGAGGGAGTCCACTGATTCAGGATCTGCCAAGGCGGAACGGAGATTGGAACCCTCCCAAGTTGTTTGCGGGGAGGAAACTAGCCCTGTATGGAACCCCTGTGAAAAACCGGAGACCAAAAACTGCACGAAAGCGGGATCGTGGTGATGCAGCAGGAGGGCGGCTAGTAGATTAACGTTGACTCCAGCTAGTCATAGCTGTTTTGATGACCTTTGCGGACAGGACGACTGGGGATGGGCCCTGAAACAAATGGTGCAAACATGCAAAGCCTTGCATTTTGCGAAATAGCAATCAGACCAGTTGAAGTTGTTACAAACCTGACTTCTGCCCAAAAACACTATGGGCCTGCCCCATTTGTCTGTGTTCTTCCCTGAACTCGAAGACCCGGAAGGGAAGGCCGAGGGTCTGCCTTGGGCCAGGGCCCCTGAATTGGGACACCAGTCGGAGGAGTGCAAGATGGACTGGCAATTGGCACAAGTGGGAGCTTTGAGGCCCGCAAAGTGCCTGCAGAAGAGCTCCATGTCTAGTGTGGACCAATCCGTGATGTGCCGGAACTGGGACAGAGCAGCAGCGGCTTTGGCGGAAAACGAACGATGATAATCGTAAAATGCGTGACCTCCATACTTGTGTCCCAAATCAGTGACCCTGTAGAGGTAGGTGTCGAGTTCCTCTCTGTGGTGCGGTTGGGCAGAGCATAGGATGTCTCGGAAAAGGCTGAAGGCCAGCACGAACTCTGGAATGGAGAGCTTTTTATGCAACCGGGCGTCTTTGGACTTGAGAACCACTGATACGTCTCCACATGCAATGGTCCTGTTCTCGTCGGAGTCGTGGGTAGAAATAAGTATGGAAGCCAAGTTAATGTCTTTACCTGCCAAAATGTCCTTCCGGATATTATCGGGAACGAAGTGTGATGGGGAAATGGTGAAGGATCTAGGGGCCTGACTTGGGGTTGGGGCATGAATGGCGGACGGGCCTGGAACCGGAGAGGTGGGAGTGCTCGAAATTGATGGTCTGGTTTCCACCACCAGCAACCTGGTCTGCATGTCGGACACTGAACTGGTAAGAGTGTTGATAGCGGAATGAAGCTGGGCCTGCGCTGTCTGGACCGTGGGCAGGGACACCTGATCTTCTGCCGCTGAGATAGGCCCCGCCGTCAGTAGCCTGTACAACTCAGCTTTGCGGGCTGAGGCAGGATAGCGGATGCCTCTCCTGGTTAGTTCGGTCATAAGTTTCGGAATGGTCCATTGCCTAAATGAAAGAGTGCTTCCATGGGCCGAGCCGGGCGATTCCGGAATGGAGCGGGTCTCGGCGATATCAGATGCGTGGGACATCGTGCTGTGGAATGAAGAATGGAAGGTAAGAAGGGTGATAGAGCCACCTGACACCAGCGAGTGAATCCGTGAAACCCTCTGAATGACACCGAAGAGTGACCGAAATCCGTTACCAGGAAGAGGTTAAGAGGCCTGACCTACCTGACGAGCTGGCCTAGACTACCTGAAGGAAAGGTGACCTGCGGATGCCGGCCTGATCCTAAGGGATGAAGTAGTGGAACCAAACTTACCTGGACTTGGCGGATGAAATCGTAAACGGAAGTGACCTGGATGAAAAAGATGGCCTAGGATTGGTACCTTGAGGAATTCGCCTAGCGAACTTTGAACCAGACAGACCTCCGGGGTGACCCTAGAAACATGGGGTGAGGTTTGAGATAAGCAGAAGAAAGTAGAACCTGACGTGAATCAGGGAGCGGAAGCTGGGTCAAGCTTGACCGTGCCTGACACCTGTGAGGCGCCCCTGAATGACCTGATGCCTTGCGGGCGGCCGGAACCCGTGAACTAGCTACGTGGCTAGAGGCGAAGCCCCTGAGGCGCGTCAGGGGCAACTAGGTTAGGACGGGCCGAGCGAGTAGAGCGACCGATGCACCTGCTGCGTGGCAGGACCGCGACAGCACCTGATGCGTGTCAGGAAGTGCAAATGAGACGTGAGAACCTGTCCCTGATGCGTGTCAGGTTGGTGGATGAACCTGATGCGTGTCAGGAAAACTAACATGGACTGCTACGTGGCAGACCACAACTGAAACCTGATACGTGTCAGGGAAAGAAACGAGACGGAAAGGGCATCTGCTGCGTGGCAGATGATTACGTGAATAAAACATTAAATGAGATAGAAAAATTGACATGAATCTGCTGCGTGGCAGACAATAGCGTGAATGAACCTAAAGAAAAGACAGAAAATTGACGTGAATCTGCTGCGTGGCAGACAATAGCGTGAATGAACCTAAAGAAAAGACAAAAAATTGACATGAATCTGTTGCGTGGCAGACAATAGCGTGAATGAACCTAAGGAAAATTGACATGAATCTGCTGCGTGGCAGACAATAGCGTGAATGAACCTAAAGAAAGACAGAAAATTGACATGAATCTGCTGCGTGGCAGACAATAGCGTGAATGAACCTAAAGAAAATTGACATGAATCTGCTGCGTAGCAGACAATAGCGTGAATGAACCTAAGAAAAGACAGAAAATTGACATGAATCTGCTGCGTGGCAGACAATAGCGTGAATGAACCTAAAGAAAGATAAAAAGTTGACATGAATCTGCTGCGTGGATTGCTGGGTATGGATTGGCTGAATGAAGTGTGCCCAGACTGAGAGTATGGTATGTGAAGAGTTTTAGCCATGTGACCTCAAGAGGGGTGACCAGGGTTGGTTGGATGCAGGTGCTATGGCAGAGCCTAAAATGTGCTGGATAATAAATCATGCTGGCTGTCGGGTTTCCCAGTGATGGGGATCTGAGCGTCGGCGTTGCCTGGAGACCAGTGTGGGAGCTGGGGCCAGCATGCAGACACGTGGAACGTTGAAGAGCGCGGCGCCGAGGCTCCCAGGATAGGGAGCAGCTCAAGGCGCCGCTTAGCTTACCAGGGGAGCGCGGTTCGGGAGGGTAGAGAAATTCAGACCGGAGGCAGGAACGAGCAGCAGCGAAGGTAGAGCGGCAGCGTCGGCACTGAACCCGGAAGTGAAGAGATGTCACGTGAGAGAGCGGCGTCCGTGATGGGAGCGTGAGGCGGCGCTAAATAGGCCTCCTTCGCCCCTCCCACAAACGCAGGCTGAGCTTCAGCCTTGACTACGTATTTTGCACAAAAAGGTTGTTTTTTATAACAGAATATGAAAGCTTTAAATAATGATTGAATTTCACACTTGCAGATGCAGCAAGGGCTGTAAAATAGTGTGCAAATGCACCAGATGTTGTATATTGCCCAAAAAAAAGGTGTTTTTTAAAAAAAAACTGATTATTAGTGCAGTATTTCAAGCTTGGATTTGAATGTCACAAAAGCTCAGATACAGTGCTGGTGCACTGAGCTTGCATAAAATGGCCGCCGCCGCCACCTACCTAGCTAACAGACGGAAAAAAGTTATTTTTTCTTTCTGTCACTGGGCTCGAGGCAGGGTAAAAAGATTGTGCACTGCACCCACACAACAAAATCTATGTAGATCGCTGAGTTATATTGGAGTTCTGATCACAGATTCTGTCCTATTCTCTCCCCGAAATCACCAGCAGCATCCTCTCCCTACACTAGTAACAGCAGAGTGACGTGCAGCGATACGTGACTCCAGCTTATATAGAGGCTGGGTCACATGCTGCACTGGCCAATCACAGCTATGCCATTAGTAGGCATGGCTATGATGGCTTCTAAGGTCACACAGTTAAACACTTGTTGATTGGCTGCTCTTCAGCCTTTCAAAAACCACCAAGAAATCGCAGAACAACGAACCCAAACTTTTACCAAAAATCCTAAAGTTCAGTACGAACCCGGACTTTACAGTTCAGGTTCGCTCAACCCTACTCTTAATCAATATTTTTGGGAAGCTGGTGTATCGTAGGCCTCTATCAATATTTGGTGGAAGCTGGTATATCAATCCCCTCTATCAGTATTTTGTGGAAACAGGTATATATAGAACCCAATAATGAGTATTTGATGGAAGCCGGTAAATTAAACCCCTTAATCAATATTTTGTGGAAGCCGGTGTGTCACAGGCCTCAATGAATATTTGGTGGAAGCCGGTATATCAATATACTGTATCAGTATTTTGTGGAAACAAGTATATTGCACCCCTTAATCATTTTTTGGGGGGGCAACTGATATATCACACCAGTTGCAATTGGTTGTTCCAATAGTGTTTGTCCCTCTATATACCTGCAGTATCGCAGCAGAACCGCACACAACTGCTGCACAATATAAATGCACTATAATATACTTTATATGTTAGAAAGTATATTATAAGTATATCACATCCCTCAGTATGTCACACCTATCAATAACACACCTATACCAGTCCTTAAAAGGACTTTTGTGGCCCTATTAGCTAGTGTTTGGTATCCCTAAATGGCAGCCAGATAGGGTTTATTTATAGTGTAGGGGGTGTGTCCATGTTCTGAAACGTCTCAATTCCCTGTCCTGTCCCACCTGTTCGATGTGTAATGGGTCAAAGTTTGACGCAAAGCAAAAGCCAGCGGACATCACCAAAGTTCGCCACAAAACGACCGCCGTGCGAACCTCAAGGCCATATCTAATTACTACTATGAGAGGATACACTGTGGGCTTTACTACTGTGAGGGGGGAAATTTTGGGGTATTAGTACTGTGAGGGGGAACAATGTGGATATTACTACTGTGAGGGGGCACAATGTGGGCATTAGTACTGTGAGGGGGCACAATGTGTGCATTACTACTGTGTGGTAGTACTAAGGGGAAAGCATTGCCCCAGATTACCCTGTTATATTATTGGGATGGCTAGGTCTTACAGGACCAGCACAGCACCCCCTACTGGGAATTTCACTATCCTCTGTTCATGTGACCTACCCGCTACACATGTAACGCAAATACAAAACAAGAACAGTTTTCCGAGACAACACAAAAATACATAGGCCGTATTTTGCATGGATCGCGGTAATTGGATACCATTGTCCATGCAAAATACGGCCTATGTATTTTTGTGTTGTCTCGGAAAACTGTTCTTGTTTTGTATTTGCGTTACATGTGTAGCGGGATGTTACGAGGAGAACCCTCTGAGTGGGGTGGTGATAGGTGGGCTTTGATCATTGTGGCGATGCGACTCTGTATTCACATGCAGATGCGCAGCCGCGCTTTGGTCACGGCTGGCGGTTCCACTTCTGTCTATAGGTGTAGCCCTCACCCGAGCCCACTTGGCCACTGTGACACTCTGGCATTTTCTTATGCCATTGTCATCCTGTTTCTACACTTCTACCGGACGTTATTGTCAGCATGAGAGTCAGCGTAACACAATGGGCCGTTTACCCTTATTTAAAATGGCCGTTTCAGTGCTATGACGCGAGAGCGCATGCGTCATGTGATGAGGTTAGTACTGCCGGAACATGTATTACACGTCATAGGGACATGCGCAGTGGTGATCCAGGCACGCCGGATCGCACATGTCAGCATGGAATACAGCCGTCCTTCATCCTGCATTCTTTGCGCACATCACCTGTACCAGTAAGCACTTATCACTTTATGTAATTGTCTACAGTTGGCAATGATAATATTATCAATTATGTATCTGTATAGATATTTTATCATACTTTATATTCATGTCAACAATTTTTATTCAATTAGGTGTATCACTATCGGAGTATGCTGTATTGTTGGTTTTATCTGTTTTTGCATTTACGATGTATGATGTATTTTTGATTCTTTATTAATTATGTTCACTTGACCTGTAATTGGTTATGGTTAGCTGTAACACTATATATGTTCAGAGCTTGGTTTGTACACACTGCTTGAGGAAGGCTCCTGTGTAAGAGCCGAAACGTCGCTACAGCCTTATGGGTAAATAAAGATTTTTTATCTATTGGAGTGCTGCCCTTCTTTTCATCGCTTATATTTCATTGGATTGGCTTATATCCACATTGGGCTTTTTGCACCCTTCATCTATTTTTATCTGTGACGGTGCTGCCATCCCTTTTTTTCTTTTTTATATATGTATATATATATAAAAGAAAAAGAAAAAGAAAGAAAGCAGCACACAAAAAATGAACGGGTGCAAAAAAATCCTCCCTGATGAGTGAATAAACCGTCCACTTTTTTACTGCAAACTGGAGTGCTGCCTTCTTTTGCTACATTATGTATATATATATATATATATATATATATATATATATTAACAGATTAAGTATGAATGCCGCAGTAGGTGAATAAGATAAACATAGTGTTATATTAGACCGCCTGTTGAGACTAAGTCTGATGCACAGTAAGTCTATGTATAGCAGAACAGATTAAGTATGAATGCACACAGGGTGATTGCACTCAACCTGAACTGTCCCTGCAATCACCCTATGCTCTCTTTACAGTCTCTAAAAACTCTTCCTAGGATCTTCCTGCACTGTCTCTGCACTGTCCCTCTCCAATTATTATATTTTTTTTTAACTGTTTTCTGCAACACTGTCCCTAACATATGGGTGCTTGTCACTCCTTAAACTAAGCTCACAGTAAAATGGCCACACAGGATTAGGCTTTTATAGGGCTGTGACATCACAGGGGATGGCTATCTGCGGATTGTCTGGCTGCATGGGATTTTGGGTAATCTCACATTCCCAAGCTTCTTACTTTCACTTTGTAACATGTGTAGCCACCTTTTTAGGGAAAAAAATAATAATTAACACAAAGTGTAGGGAAATTCAGATTTGTTGCAAATTGAGTTTTTCCTAAACCTTGGATCAAATTCCACTTCGGATGCTTTGATTTGCTCAACACTAGTTCCACATATTAATTATATATAAATATATGTAGTATTACATGTTACATTGCTTTATGAATAGATCTTAGATCTGGAGAACGCTCAATGAAAGAAAAAGAGGAAGACGTTCTGCATGAGGTAAATGATCTTTGTTTCCCCACAGTTAACTTCATGTGCTTCATCAACCTTAGGGTCCATTCACACATCTGTGTGTGTTTTGCGGATCCGCAGATCCGCAAAACATGGAAACCGGCAATGTGTGTTCCGCATTTTGCGGACCACCCATCGCCGGCACTAATAGAATATGCCTATTCTTGTCCGCAATAGCGATCGGAATTGCGGACCCGGAAGTGCACATCGTGCGGCCCCATAGAAATAAATGGGTCCACAATTCCGTTACGCAAAATGCGGAACGGAATTGCGGATGTGTGAATGGAGCCTTATCATAAACAGCATGAAATGGATGAAGTTGGGTGTTGTAGACTTCAATTTACATATATACACATCTCACCAAGATTGTGTAAATCTTTAAAACTACTTCAAAATCCAGACTCAGACTAAAATAGCCACAAGGCACAGAAAATCAAAGCACGCTTTCAATTGAAGTCATACATCAAACATGGTATAGACTAGTTGCTTAGATTAAAAATAGGTAAAGAAGTGAAAAATAAACAGTAAATCTCAAAGACTATTCTGTTTTATTTCTAAGTAGATTAAGACGATGAAGGAGATGGAGATACTAATCTATTGTAAGGGATCACAAATGATTGACTGGCATGATTTTCGGAACTGGAGAATAGTATAACATGTAGTATTTTTCTGATTACAAAGAATACCGCCTAATATACATTTAAATTGTTTAACCAGTTTAGGTTTGAAGAAATATTGAGTTATTTAATGGTGTTTCAGTCTAAAAAGCTGCTTGGAACTCTCTTAGTCTCCTATGGATGCTTCCATTAGAAGCTCAAGGTACTGCCTGCTAGATTTTATTTTTTTTTCTTTTGGAAATCAAACATGATAATCTAGAGAAATCCTTTCTGACAAATTGAATTCCCTGCTGCTTTTTCACTATTATGAGCAATGTTCTTTTTACATTAAGGTGCTCAGGGTTTTAAGGCTCAACTCGAATATAATGTGCCACTGAAAGTACACAATGAGTGACTGGAAAAACTGCTAGGAACAGCATGCCAAATTGGTATCTACTAAATAATGAGCTTTGCAAGGCCAAAATTACTGTGACAATCTGATGTTCAGGAAAAGCAAGCAATCCTGGTATGCACATACAGTATTATATTTGTATCATATCTATGTATGTACACTCATTGTAGAGAACAATAGCTGCAAAACATATTCACAGTAAGAGCAGACTACTTTAATCAGGCTACAAATATAGCAACCTTCCTTTCAACAATAAAATGCATTCAGTCTTTCATGTATTCATTCAAGGTATAATGTCCTATCAGTGTTCCTTCTGTTGTCTAATTATGTTCTGTAGAGAAAAAAAATGTATGATATAATTTATTTCTTAAAGAGGTGAGATCAATGTATATAATCCTGCACATTTTGACACTCTCCCTAGGCCTAAAATACTGTATGTTAAGACTTCCTGTCTTTTGAGAGTAGCTACATGGGCCATAGACACAATAGACAGGAGTGGGCCTCATTGACTTGTAAATAGGAGATCACCTCCTGCAAAAATCGGGATGTTCGGGTGCTCGACCGAGCACCAGAGTATAATGGAAGTCAAGGAGAGAACGCGAGCATTAAATCAGGTACCCCCTGCTTTGAAGAGGGGAGGTTGCCTGGTTCATAGGAAAATGTCAGAAATTGATGGAAACACCACTGAAATGGTTCTGGAATAGCATGGGGAGGATGTCTGGATGCATCTTGTACTTGCAGCTCGCTGCTGGGAATGATGTTGTCCGAATAGTACGCCACTTTTACAGACTGACAATAATACGCACAAAACCGAAAAAAAAAAAAATTGTTAAAAAACATTCTTTCCTATATATTTACTTGTATATAAAGTGAAAGTGCTGCCAAAAATTCCAAGGAAGAGGTAATCCGATACAACCTGTATATCACTTAATGGAAGGCCTCATTCACATTGTGGTACAATAGCTTAGGTAGTGGGACTCCTATACTCATAAACCCTATGCACTAAGTGAAAAGGGCTGCCAAAAATTACAAGCAATCGGCACTCCAAAACACCATTTGTTACACATAAAGGAGGGCATGATACACACCCTTGAAAAATTATGATTGATGGCCTGCTGGTGACCCTCAAAAACATTTGGAGCAAGGGCCTGCTGATCTGACCATCTAAAACATTAGGGGCAAGGGCCTGCTGCTGCATTGGTGACTCAAGATAACCTGTAGGCGATTGCACGTCCCGGTGAAGGAGATGTCTGCCCTATCAACTTCCAATGTTCTTTTCTGCGCCTACCATGGTGATCACGGGGAACAGGGAATCAGGGTTCGATGCCGGAGAGGGAGACTGAGAAAGGGCCACCATATCCAATGGCTAAAATCTGATTGGGTGTTGTTACATTGCCCCTTTTTTTCCATAATTGTGAACCACCAAGATAGGGTGGGTAAAGTAATTAAAGCACAAGCATCCAAGGAAGGCAGCAGACGTGCTGCAATTACCCACTCCCGACACGGGGAGGTAGTGACGATAAATAACAATACAGCACTCTTAAGAAGCCCTGTTATTGGAATGAGTACACTTTCTGTTAACGAGGATCTATTGGAGTGCAAGTCTGGTGGCAGCAGCCAATTTGCTCCCGTCCCCAACAACGTTCACCCAGTGTGTCATCATGGTGAGGATTATGTTGACCAGACTCTTGGCTACTGAGACTGGACTTGTAGGTGAGGGCCTGCTGCCGCTTTGTTGACTCTAGATAACTTCTAGGCGATCACACGTCCCCGTGACGGCGACGATCTATTTGGATGTCTGCCCTATCAACTTTGGAGCAATTTTTCAACAAGGACCTTTTTGCTTGTCCTCTCCACCAGAGGAATGAGAGATGAGAAGTCCTCTTTGTAGCGGGGTTGAGAAGGGTGAACAACCAGTAATCCGTGTTGTCTAAAATGCGTATAACATGCAGGTCGTGGGAAAGGCAGCCTAACATGAAGTCATCTATGTGTGCCAGAGTACCAACAGACAAGACTTCGCTGTAGTCATCAGAAGGTGAGATGACCCTGTAAAAGATTGTAGGTGAGGGCCTGCAGGTGAGCTGACTCTGTAAAACATTATATGCGAGGGCCAGCAGGTGAGCTGACCCTGGAAAATATTACATGCGTGGGCCTGCAGTTGAGCTGACCCTGCAAAACATTTTATGTGAGGGCCTGCAGTTGAGCTGATCCTGTAAAACATGATATGCAAGGGTCTGCAGGTGAGAAGACCCTTTAAAAAATTATATGCGAGGGCCTGCAGGTGAGCTGACCCTGTAAAACACAATATGCGAGGGCCTGCAGTTGAGCTGACCCTGTAAAACATTATATGCGAGGGCCTGCAGGTGAGCTGACCCTGTAAAACATTATATGCGTGGGCCTGCAGGTGAGCTGACCATGTAAAACATTATATGCGAGGGCCTGCAGGTAAGCTGACCCTGTAAAACATTATATGCGAGGGCCTATAGGTGAGCTGACCCTGTAAAAAATTATATATGAGGGGATTATATGCGACACATAAGCATGTTGATATGATGGTAGAGGAGGAGGAGGATGATAAAAGGAAGATTTAACCATATACCCTTTTTGTGGTGGAAGGGGTACAAGGGAATACAGTGTATTGAGTACATTAAACAACACATTTAAAGTGCCTTTGTTCATCCGCTTTCCTCTGGTGGAGTCGAGAAGTCTGGGGCAATCCAGGCCTTGTTCATTTTTATAAGAGTCAACATTTTCAGTTGACAGGTGGATGCACTTGTCTGTTATAATGCAACCAGCAGCACTAAATACCCGCTCAGACATAAAGCTGGCAGCAGGGCAGGCCAGCACCTCCAAGGCATAGAGTGCCAGTTCGAGCCACGTGTCCAGCTTGGACACCCAGTAGTTGTAAGGCACTGAGGGATCACTGAGGACATGTACTCCTTCACCATCTTCCAAAACTTTTCCCTCCTTGTGACACTATGCCACGCATCAAGGTGAGGGTGCTGGCGGGGTGTCATGAAACTGTCCTAGGCTTTGGAGAGTGTTGCCCTGCATCTGTTGAAACTGCTGTGTGTTACCCTTGTCTCCGCTCCTCTGTTGCCTAAGAAAGTACGGACTCTGCCGCCAGCGTTGTTGTCAGATGGAAATTTTTGGAGCAATTTTTCAACAAGGACCTTCTGGTATGTGCACCATTGCACATCCTCTCCACCTAAGGAATGAGAGATTAGAAGTTCTCTTTGTAGCGGGGGTCGATAAGGGTGAGCATCCAGTAATCTGTGTTGTCTAAAATGTGTATAACGCGTGGGTCGCGGGAAAGGCAGCCTAACATAAAGACAGCAATGTGTGCAGGGTACCAACAGGCAAGACTTCGCTGTCGTCATCAGGAGGATCACTTTCAATCTCCTAATCCTCTTCTTCCCACCCACGTGGAACAGATGGAATTAAACTTCCATGGATACTACCCTCTGTAGCGGAGGCAACCGTCTCCTGCTCCTCTTCCTCTTCCTCTACCTCTTCATTGTCCAATTCGCACTGAGAAGATGGACAGAGGGTGGTCTGGCTATCACCCTGTGTAATGTCTTCTTCCCCCATTTCCACCTCTTTCACATGCAAAGTATCAGCCTAATTGTGAGCAGCGAGCGTTTGAGTAGACACAGAAGTGGGATTGTTAAGCTGATAATAACTTTATCGCCGCTCACCATCTGTGTTCATTCCTCAAATTTTTTTAAAACCTCACAGAGGTCAGACATCCATGCCCACTCCTTGCTTCTGATCAGCGGAAGCTGACTGGAAAGGCGACGACCATGTTGCAGCTGGTATTCCACTACTGCCCTCTGCTGCTCACAAAGCCTGGTCAACATGTGGAAAGTGGAGTTCCAGCGCGTGTTCACGTCACACAACAGCTGGTGAGCTGGCAAGTTAAAGTGCAGCTGCTGCATCGACAGACTGGCTGAAGCTGTTGATGACATACGGAAATGTGCACACACGCAGCACACCTTCACCAGTAGCTCAGGCAACCACTAAGTTTAAAACATGGTCTAGGCGTGGGATGTGTCTGGGCTTGCCGAGCTCCAAAGCCGCCACCAAGTTACCGCCATTATCACACATAGCCATGCCTGGTTGTAGGTTGAGTGGCGAGAACCACATCTCTGTCTGGTCTCTTATCCCCTGCAATAGCTCAGCGGTGGTGTGCTGTTTGTCCCCTAAGCATATCAGCTTCAGCACGGCCTGTTGCCGCTTCCCTACTGCAGTGCTACACTGCTTCCAGCTACCGGCTGATGGCTGACTGGTGCTGCACGCGGTTATTTTTCGGAGGTGTAAGTGGAGGAGGAGGCAGAGGAGGAGAAGTGGGGGTTGGAGCTACTAACGTAGGTGGTGGCGGAAAACCTGTTTGATGTAGGGCCTGCAATCCTTGGCGTCAGTAGCACCTGTGCCATCCCAGGGTACGACTTGCTCCCTGCCTCCACAATGTTCACCCAGTGTGCCAAATGCACTTGTCCATGTGTCCGTGGTTAAGTGTACCTTCCCAGTAACTGCGTTGGTCAGGGCATGTGTGACATTTCGGGACACATGTTAGTGTAACGAGAACATGGCACACCTTGAAAAATAGTGGCGGCAGGGGACAAGGTACCGCAAAACGGCTGCCGACATCAGGCTGCGGAAGGCCATAGGGTCTACAAGCCTAAATGGCCACATTTCCAGTGCGAGTAATTTTGATAACTGCGCATTTAGTGCTACGGCCTGTTGGTGGGTGGCTGGGTATTTGCGCTTGCGTTCAAATGCCTGGGGTAATGACATTTGGATGCTGCACTGGGACAGGGAAGTGGATGTGGTCGCTGATGGTGCTTGAGAAGGTCCAGATGCAGGAAGTGAAATGAGAGCCTTGAAAACCCTTACCAACAATAGGGAGATTGTGTTGAAAAACGCGGATAAAGGAGGGGGCATCGTCATCATGAATTCCAGCTACTATAAGGAGGAAGCCTTGCATGTCCATTCAAGATTCGGTGTGATTTCTTTAAGTGACCTTGGCCGGGGGGTACTGTCTCAGGCAAATGTATGCCTGTTTGACAGCCCCTCAGTGAAGTGAGTAGGAATTCTCACAGTGTTGATGTTTTTTTATAATGCAAATTTGCAATATTTTATTGATTTTTACTATTGATGTTTGTGGGGATTAGGCACTTTTTTGTGTAATTATAAATTAATTAAGAGGGTCAAGACCATTATAGACCAAAAATCTTACACGTATATTTTTCCTGTGATGTTTGTGTAGTGACAGCCGCATTGTCAGGAGGATTCAGAAGAGAGATGACTACTGGCTATCCACAGGGATGACTACTGGCTTCTGAGAGGAATGCAAAAATCGAAGAACTACAGAGACATGCTGTGTAAACAGTTGGTCGCTGCCTACGAGCGCTGTCACTCGTCTTCAGTAAGGTCTGATCAGGGGGGACCCTGTACGTTCCTGCTCCACTGTCATGACTAGTGGGGGAAGCGAGCAGGAGCAGCACTAGCTCCATAGGCAGCAACCTAATTGTGGAGTCTCTGATGACCAGTTTTCTTCAGCCACCTTCTGAAGAAACCACCCAGCAGCAGCAGTGGGACATGCAGCAGATCCTCAACCAGCAGGTAGTGGCATACTGCGACTGCACCCTGTCACCCATGATCCAAGATCCCCTGCACTACTGGGCATGCAAATTTGAAGTGTGGCCACAACTGGCCAAGTTTGCCATGGGCATGCTTTCCTGCCCAGCCAGTAGTGGGACATCAGAGTGGGTGTTCAATTCGGTGAAGGAAATAGTTACCCCTAAGAGACCTTGCCTTACCACCCAAAATGTTGAGAGACTAACCTTCATAAAGATGAATTAGGCGTAAATCAACCAGACAATGGTGCCTGATGCAACAGAATAGATCATTCTGCCACTAATGATCATACTGTAGTGTGCTGCCTCAATGGAAATTTGTACAAAATGGGCCGTTACTTCTGGCCATGTGCTGTTGCCACCTTTCTGATGCTGCCACCCACCTTATGCCTGCTGCCTCTACTGCCATTCCTAAAATGGGGCTTCTTAGCTTACTGATATGTAGATGTAAAAGGATATGAATGCCACTCAGCACTGCTATCACACTGCTGTTGTTGGGTTTTACCACTATTGCGATATGCCAATATCTTGTGCTTTATGCCACTGCTGCTGCACCACTCTGTCACTGTTGGCCATGTTCACATTACCGTTTATTTTTCCGTTCTTCTGATCCATCAGAAGAACAGAAAAAAATTCATTATATTGTATTTTGAGCATCCGTAAGGCCTCTTTAACACAGTCAGTATTTGGACAGTATTGTGCATCAGTATTTAATCAGCATTTGTAAGCCAAAACCAGGAGTGGGTCCAAAACACTGAAGTGATAGAAATAGTATTTTTTATCAGAAAAAAAGGAATCAGAAGAATGGAAAAATAAAAATTGATGTGAACACAGCCTTACTGCCACTGCTGCAGCTGCTACCATCCCTACCTTGTCATATGGCTACTATTATCACTGTTACTGCCATTGCTGCTGCTGCCACCCTCAATACTATGTCATGGAGCCACTGTTGTCACTGCTACTGCCACGACTGCTGATGCCACCCTACCCACTTTATCCTTGGGCCACTATTGTTATTGCCACTGCTGCTGCCACTGCCACCCTCCCCACTTTGTCATGGGGCATCTACTTGAATATTGGTGCACTGCATAGTTATGTACACAGTGAGTCTGTAGTTCAGCAGTCTTTTACGCTTTCCCTCCACTCTCCCTGCACTCTCCCTGCAGTTTAACTTCCAAGCCTTCACACTGAGATTGGGCCAGTCAAAAGGTGTCAAAAGATTTGGGTTGAAATAACCCTTTAACCACATCATGACCGCCCATGGACTATAAACGTCCTATGGGTGGTTGTTTATCTCTGAATGGACGTTTTAGAATGTCCATTCAGAGATGGTCCCCCAGAGGTATTGTATGACATTATGACGCAAAGTGTAAAATAAAAAAAAATAAAATAAAATGTTTTATAAAAAAAAAGTTTCACATGTAAAAAAAAAATAAAAAATCCCCAATTAAGTAATTTATAAAATTGTTAAAAAAAAAAAAAAAAATAGACATTTTTGGTATTGCCGCTTCCGAGATGGCCAGCTCTATAAATATATCACATAATCCACCCCATCCGATAAACACCATGAAAAAAACTGTCAAAAAAAGCCTTTTTTGTCACCTTACATCCCAAAAAGTGCAACACTAAGTGATTAAATAGTCATATGTCCCACAAAATGGTATTAATTAAACCGTCACCACATCCTGCAAACAATTAGCCCCTATATCACTAAAAAAATCACAAAAATAAAATAAAAAAACTAATAGCTCTCAGAACATGAAGACATTAACCCTTTAAGGACTTATGACGTACCAGTATTTCATGTTTCCTGAGTCCTTAAAGACCCATGACGTACCGGTACATCATAACTTTAAAACTAGATTGCGGTGCGGTGGGGGTTATTAGGAACAGGATGTCCGCTGAAATCATTCAGCGGGCATCCTGTCAAAACGCCGGGGGGGGGGTCATGTGACCCCCCATATCAGCGATCGCCGCAAACCGCAGGTTAATTCAGACCTGAATTGCGGCTTTACCTAAGGCTTCCGGCGGCGATTGGCGGTGCCATCGGGTCCCCATGCGGCTGATGGCATGAAAGGCAGCGCGATGCCTAAGGAAGGCATCGCGCTGCCTTCCTGTGACGTGCCTGTGAGATCCAGCCCCCTGGATCTCACAGGCCGAAAGCTGTATGTGTAATACACACAGTATTACTCATACAGCCAATGCATTCCAATACAGAAGTATTGGAATGCATTGTAAAGGGGATTAGACAGCCAAAAGTTCAAGTTCCAAAGTAGGACAAAAAATAAAGTGAAAAAAAAAAGTTGAAAAAATAAAGTTTTAACCACCTCAGCCCCTATAGCTTAAACACCCTTAATGACCAGGCCACTTTTTACACTTCTGACCTACCCTACTTTCACCGTTTATTGCTCGGTCATGCAACTTACCACCCAAATGAATTTTACCTCCTTTTCTTCTCACTAATAGAGCTTTCATTTGGTGGTATTCCATTGCTGCTGACATTTTTACTTTTTTTTGCTATTAATCGAAATTTAACGATTTTTTTGCAAAAAAATGACATTTTTCACTTTCAGGTGTAAAATTTTGCAAAAAAAAAACGACATCCATATATAAATTTTTCTCAAAATGTATTGTTCTACATGTCTTTGATAAAAAAAAATGTTTGGGTAAGAAAAAAAATGGTTTGGGTAAAAGTTATAGCATTTACAAACTATGGTACAAAAATGTGAATTTCCGCTTTTTGAAGCAGCTCTGACTTTCTGAGCACCTGTCATGTTTCCTGAGGTTCTACAATGCCCAGACAGTACAAACACCCCACAAATGACCCCATTTCGGAAAGTAGACACCCTAAGGTATTCACTGATGGGCATAGTGAGTTCATAGAACTTTTTATTTTTTGTCACAAGTTAGTGGAAAATGATGATTTATTTTTTTTTTATTTTTTTTCTTACAAAGTCTCATATTCCACTAACTTGTGACAAAAAATAAAAACTTCTATGAACTCACTATGCCCATCAGCTAATACCTTAAGGTGTCTTCTTAACAAAATGGGGTCACTTGTGGGGTAGGTTTACTGCCCTGGCATTCTAGGGGCCCAAATGTGTGGTAAGTAGTTTGAAATCAAAATGTGTAAAAAATGTCCCGTGAAATCCGAAAGGTGCTCTTTGGAATGTGGGCCCCTTTGCCCACCTAGGCTGCAAAAAAGTGTCACACATCTGGTATATCCGTACTCAGAAAAATTTGGGCAATGTGTTTTGGGGTGTCATTTTACATATACCCATGCTGGTTGAGATAAATATCTTGGTCAAATGCCAACTTTGTATAAAAAAATGGGAAAAGTTGTCATTTGCCAAGATATTTCTCTCACCCAGCATGGGTATATGTAAAAAGACACCCCAAAACAGATTGCCCAACTTCTCCTGAGTACGGGGATACCAGATGTGTGACACTTTTTTGCAGCCTAGGTGGGCAAAGGGGCCCAAATTCCAAAGAGCACCTTTCGGATTTCACCGGCCATTTTTTACAGATTTTGATTTCAAACCACTTCTCACGCATTCGGCCCCTAAAATGCCAGGGCAGTATAAATACCCCACAAGTGACCCCATTTTGGAAAGAAGACACCCCAAGGTATTTCGTGATGGGCATAGTGAGTTCATGGAAGTTTTTATTTTTTGTCACAAGTTAGTGGAATATGAGACTTTGTAAGAAAAAAAATAAAAGAAAAAAATCATCGTTTTCCGCTAACTTGTGACAAAAAATAAAAAATTCTAGGAACTCGCCATGCCCCTCACAGAATACATTGGGGTGTCTTCTTTCCAAAATGCGGTCACTTGTGGGGTAGTTATACTGCCCTGGCATTCTAGGGGCCCAAATGTGTGGTAAGTAGGTAAATGACCTGTGAAATCCGAAAGGTGCTCTTTGGAATGTGGGCACCTTTGCCCACCTAGGCTGCAAAAAAGTGTCACACATCTGGTATCCCCATACTCAGGAGAAGTTGGGCAATGTGTTTTGTGGTGTCTTTTTACATATACCCTTGCTGGGTGAGAGAAATATCTTGGCAAAAGACAACTTTTCCCATTTCTTATACAAAGTTGGCATTTGACCAAGATATTTATCTCACCCAGCATGGGTATATGTAAAATGACACCCCAAAACACATTGCCCAACTTCTCCTGAGTACGGCAATACCAGATGTGTGACACTTTTTTGCAGCCTAGATGCGCAAAGGGGCCCAAATTCCTTTTATGAGGGTATTTTTTGACATTTGGATCCCAGACTTCTTCTCACGCTTTAGGGCCCCTAAAATGCCTGTAAGGCTCCATTCAGATGTCCGTATGTGTTTTGCGGATCCGATCCATGTATCAGTGGATCCCTAAAAATCATACGGACGTCCGAATGGAGCCTTACAGGGGGGTGATCAATGACAGGGGGGTTATCAATGACAGGGGGTGATCAGGGAGTGTATATGAGGTGATCACCCCCGTCATTGATCACCCCCCTGTAAGGCTCCATTCAGATGTCCGTATGTGTTTTGCGAATCCGATCCATGTATCAGTGGATCCGTAAAAATCATACGGACGTCCAAATGGAGCCTTACAGGGGGGTGATCAATGACAGGGGGGTGATCAATGACAGGGGAGCGATTAGGGAGTCTATATGGGGTGATCAGGGGTGATCAGTGGTTCATAAGGGGTTAATAAGTGACGGGGGGGTGTAGTGTAGTGTAGTGGTGTTTGGTGCTACTTTACTGAGCTACCTGTGTCCTCTGGTGGTCGATCCAAACAAAAGGGACCACCAGAGGACCAGGTAGCAGGTATATTAGACGCTGTTATCAAAACAGCGTCTAATATACCTGTTAGGGGTTAAAAAAAACACATCTCCAGCCTGCCAGCGAACGATCGCCGCTGGCAGGCTGGAGATCCACTCGCTTACCTTCCGATCCTGTGAACGCGCGCGTCTGTGTGCGCGCGTTCACAGGAAATCTCGGCTCACGCGAGATGACGCGTATATGCGTCGCTGAGCGCAGGGCTGCCGCCTCCGGACCGCAATCCTGCATTAGGCGGTCCGGAGGCAGTTAAGTAAAAGTTTCAAGTAAAAGTTTCAAGTAAAAAGTTTAAAAAATAAAGTTTTCCCTCAAAAAAAATTTAAAGTTTCAGTAAAATAAACAAAAACGTCATTTTCCCCAAATAAAGTAAAAAAAAATTGGTAAAAAATAGGGGGGGGGGAAGTATACATTTTAGGTATCGCCGTGTCCATATCGATCGGCTCTATAAACATATCACATGACCTAACCCCTCAGATAAACAACATAAAAAATAAAAAATAAAAACTGTGCTAAATAAACCATTTTTTTGTCACCTTACATCAGAAAAAATACAACAGCAAGCGATCAAAAAAGCGTTTGCCCACCAAAATGGTACCAATCTAACCGTCACCTCATCCCGCAAAAAATTAGCCCCTACCTGTTAGCCCCTACCTGAGACAATCGCCCAAAAAATTAAAAAAACCTATAGCTCAGAATATGGAGACACTAAAACATCCTTTTTTTTTGTTTTAAAAAAGCTGTTATTGTGTAAAACTTACATAAATAAAAAAAAGTATACATATTAGGTATCTCCGCTTCCGTATCGACCGTCCCTTTAAAAATATCACATGACCTAACCCCTGAGATGAACACCGTAAAAAATAAAAAATAATAACTGTGCTAAATAAACAATTTTTTGTCACCTTACATCACAAAAAGTGTAATAGCAAGCGATCAAAAAGTCATATGCACCCCAAAATAGTGCCAATCAAACTGTCATCTCATCCCGCAAAAAATGAGACCTTACCTAAGATAATCACCCAAAAACTGAAAAAACTATGGCTCTCAGAATATGGAGACACAAAAACGATTTTTTTTTTTGTTTCAAAGATGATATTATTGTGTAAAACTTACATAAATAAAAAAAGTATACATATTAGGTATCGCCGCATCCGTATCGACCGACTCTATAAAATATAACATGACCTAACCCCTCAGATGAACACACGTAAAAAATAAAAACTGTGCTAAATAAACTATTTTTTGTCACCTTACATCACGAAAGGTGTTATAGCAAGCGATCAAAAAGTCACAAGCACCCCAAAATAGTGCCAATAATACCGTCATCTCATCCCGCAAAAATCATACCCTACCCAAGGTAATCGCCCAAAAACTGAAAATATTTTGTCTCTCAGACTATGGAAACACTAAAACATATTTTTTTGCTTCAAAAATGAAATCATTGTGTAAAACTTACATAAATTAAAAAAAATATCACATGATCTCACCTGTCAGTTGAATGTTGTAAATGACAAAAACTAAAAACGGTGCCAAAACAGCTATTTCTTGTTACATTGCCTCACAAAAAGTGTAATATGGAGAAACCAAAAATCATATGTACCACTAGTACCAACAATACTGACACCCTATCCCGTAGTTTCTAAAATGGGGTCACTTTTTTGGAGTTTCTACTCTAGGGGTGCATCAGAGGGGCTTCAAATGGGACATGGTGTCAAAAAAAACAGTCCAGCAAAACCTGCCTTCCAAAAACCGTATGGCATTCCTTTTCTTCTGCGCCCGTGTGCCCGTACAGTGGTTTACGACCACATATGGGGTGTTTCTGTAAACTACAGAATCAGGGCCATAAATATTGAGTTTGGTTTGGCTGTTAACCCCCTGCTTTGTACCTGGAAAAAAAAAAATATTAAAATGGAAAATCTGCCAAAAAAGTGAAATTTTGAAATTGTATCTCTATTTTCCATTAATTCTTGTGGAACACCTACAACGTTTGTAAAATCAGTTTTAAATTACCCTGAGGGGTGTAGTTTCTTAGATGGGGTCACTTTTATGGAGTTTCTACTCTAGGGGTGCATCAAAGGGGCTTCAAATGGGACATGGTGTTAAAACACCTACAACGTTTGTAAAATCAGTTTTAAATTACCTTGAGGGGTGTAGTTTCTTAGATGGGGTCACTTTTATGGAGTTTCTACTCTAGGGGTGCATCAAGGGGGCTTCAAATGGGACATGGTGTTAAAAAACCTAAAGTGTTAACAAAGTTTGTAAAAATCAGTTTTGAATACCTTGAGGGGTGTAATTTATAGAATGGGGTCATTTTTGGGTGGTTTCTATTATGTAAGCCTAAAAATTGTTTTTTTGAAAATTTATGAAAAATTTCAAGATTTGCTTCTAAACTTCTAAGCCTTGTAACATCCCCAAAAAATAAAATATTATTCCCAAAATGATCCAAACATGAAGTAGACATATGGGCAATGTAAAGTAATAACTATTTTTGGAGGTATTACTATGTATTATAGAAGTAGAGAAATTGAAACTTGGAAATTTTCAATTTTTACAAGTTTTTGGTAAATTTGGAATTTTTTTTATAAATAAAAATTATTTTTTTTAACTTTATTTTACCAGTGTCATGAAGTACAGTATGTGACGAAAAAAAAATCTCAGAATGACCTGGATAAGTCAAAGCGTTTTAAAGTTATCAGCACTTAAAGTGACACTGGTCAGATTTGCAAAAAATGGCCAAGTCCTTAAGGTGAAATAGGGCTGAGTCCTTAAGGGTTTAAAACTTCATTTTTTAGTTTCAAATATGCTATTATTGTGTTAAAGTGAAATAAAAAAAGTATACATATTAGGTATTGCCGCGTCCGTAACAACCAGATCTATAAAAATATTACATGCCCTAACCCCTCAAGTGAACAGCGTAAAAAAAAAAAAAAACTGCCAAAAAAGCTGTTTTTTGTCACCTAACATCACATAAAGAACAAAACCAAGCGATCAAAAAGGTGTATGCCCCCCAAAATAGTACCAATCAAACTGTTACCTCATCCCGCAAAAAATGAGATGACAATCGACAACCGGTTAAAACATTAAAAATCTATGGCTCTCAGACTATGGAGACACTAAAACATTATTTTTTTTTTGGTTCAAAAATGATATTATTGTGTAAAACTTAAATAAATATGAAGAAGTATACATATTAGCTATTGCCACATCAGTAACGATCTTCTCTATAAAAATGTCAAATGACCTAACCCCTCAGGTGAACACTGTAAAATAAATATATAAAAACTGTGATAAAACAATACATTTTTTGGTCACCTTGCCACATAAAGTGTAATAATAAATGATCAACAAATCATATGTATCCAAAAATGGCACAATAAAAATGTCAACTCTTCCTGCAAAAAAATGAGCCCCTGCACAAGACGATCGGCAGAAAAAGAAATAAATATGGCGTTCAGAAAACGGAGACACAAAAACATAATAAAAAAAAATGCTTTATTATATAAAACTGAAACAAACAACGTAGACATATTTGATATCATTGCGTCCGTAACAACCTGCTCTATAAAAATAGCACATTATCTACCCTGTCAGATGAATGTTGTAAAAAATAAAAAATAAAAACAGTGCCATTTTTTGGTTACCTTGCCTCACAAAAAACGTAACATAGAGCAATTTACATTAATATGTACCCCAAAATTTTACCAATAAAACTGGCACCTTATCCCCTAGTTTCCAAAATGGGGTCATTTTGGGGGAGTTTCTACTGTAAGGGTGCATCATGGGGGCTTCAAATGGGACATGGCATCTAAAAACCAGTTCAGAAAAATCTGCCTTCCAAAAACCATATGGCGCTCCTTTTCTTCTGCTCCCTGCCGTGTGCCCGTACATCAGTTTATGGCCACATGTGGGTGTTTCTGTAAACAGCAGAATCAGGGTAATAGATATTGAGTTTTGTTTGGCTGTTAACCCGCGAAAATTGAAAATCTGCAAAAAAAGTGAAATTTTGAAATTTGATTTCCATTTTCCTTTAATTTTTATGGAACACCTAAAGGGTTAACAAAGTTTGTAGAATCAGCTTTGAGTAATTTGAGGGGTGTAGTTTCTACAATGGGGTCATTTATGGTGTTTTTTTTTACTATGTAAGCCCCACAAAGTGACTTCAGACCTGAACTGGGCTTTAAAAAGTTGCTTCTAAAATTCTAAGGCTTCTAACTAGGGATGAGCGAACCCGAACTGTATAGTTCGGGTTCGTACCGAATTTTGGGGTGTCCGTGACACGGACCCGAACCCGAACATTTTCGTAAAAGTCTGTGTTCGGGTTCTTGGCGCTTTTTGAAAGGCTGCAAAGCAGCCAATCAACAAGCGTCATACTACTTGCCCCAAGAGGCCATCACAGCCTTGCCTACTATTGGCATGGCTGTGATTGGCCAATGCAGCATGTGACCCAGCCTCTATATAAGCTTGGGTCACGTTGCGCTGCACGTCACTTTGCTGATTCAAGCATAGGGAGAGGTTGCAGCTGCGATGTTAGGGCGAGATTAGGCAGTGATTAACTCCTCCAAAAGACTTCATTCTGTGATCGATCTGCAGCTGTGGATCATTGAAGTGCTAGTATTGACTTGCTCACTTTTTTGAGGCTGCCCAGAGCGTTTTTAGATCACTTTTTTTCTGGGGTGATCTGCGGCAATTTTGTGATTTGTGGTGCGCCAGCACAAGCTATCACCAAGTGTATTTAACCATCAATAGTGTGGTTATTTTGTGCTATATCCTACATCAGCTGCAGGCTGAGCCTGTGTCACCGAAGTGCATTTAACCATCAACAGTCTGGTTATTTTTTGGCCATATACTACATCAGCTGCAGGCTGAGCCTGTGTCACCGAAATGCATTTAACCATCAACAGTCTGATTATTTTTTGGCCATATACTACATCTGGTGCAGGCTGAGCCTGTGTCACCCAAGTGCATTTAACCATCAACAGTCTGGTTATTTTTTGGCCATATACTACATCAGCTGCAGGCTGAGCCTGTGTCACCGAAGTACATTTAACCATCAACAGTCTGATTATTTTTTGGCCATATACTAAATCTGGTGCAGGCTGAGCCTGTGTCACCCAAGTGCATTTAACCATCAACAGTGTGGTTATTTTTTGGCCATATACTACATCAGGGGCAAGTTGAGCCTGTCACCCAGCGCCTAAAAAATAGACCTGACATTTCTATTCAACCAAATCTGTACTGTTTTAGCTGGTCAAGTTATTTGTAGCGACCGTAAAAGCCCTTTTTTTTTTCTGGGTTGAAAAACTATTCCCAAATTTGCCATTCTCAAAATAACTAGTTTCTGGTATTTGAGGCCTACTTGAAATCTATCCCAAAAAGGATATCTTACATTGAAGGTACAGATAGTGTCATTCAGAAAAACCTAAGACACACGCTACCGTGCAGATAGAAGTCTGATTCTGAGATTAAACCTTAACCTGTCACACAGTGCAAAAAAAACAGGTCTCACATTTCTATTCAAGAAAATCTGTACTGTTTTAGCTGGTCAAGTTATTTGTAGTGACCGTAAAAGCACACTTTTTTTTCTGGGTTGAAAAACTATTCCCAAATTTGCCATTCTCAAAATAACTAGTTTCTGGTATTGGAGGCCTACTTGAAATCTATCCCAAAAAGGATATCTTACATTGAAGGTACTGATAGTGTCATTCAGAAAAACCTAAGACACACGCTACCGTGCAGATAGAAGTCTGATTCTGAGATTAAACCTTAACCTGTCACACAGTGCAAAAAAAAACAGGTCTCACATTTCTATTCAAGCAAATCTGTACTGTTTTAGCTGGTCAAGTTATTTGTAGTGACCGTAAAAGCACACTTTTTTTTCTGGGTTGAAAAACTATTCCCAAATTTGCCATTCTCAAAATAACTAGTTTCTGGTATTGGAGGCCTACTTGAAATCTATCCCAAAAAGGATATCTTACATTGAAGGTACTGATAGTGTCATTCAGAAAAACCTAAGACACACGCTACCGTGCAGATAGAAGTCTGATTCTGAGATTAAACCTTAACCTGTCACACAGTGCAAAAAAAAAAACAGGTCTCACATTTCTATTCAAGCAAATCTGTACTGTTTTAGCTGGTCAAGTTATTTGTAGTGACCGTAAAAGCACACTTTTTTTTCTGGGTTGAAAAACTATTCCCAAATTTGCCATTCTCAAAATAACTAGTTTCTGGTATTGGAGGCCTACTTGAAATCTATCCCAAAAAGGATATCTTACATTGAAGGTACTGATAGTGTCATTCAGAAAAACCTAAGACACACGCTACCGTGCAGATAGAAGTCTGATTCTGAGATTAAACCTTAACCTGTCACATAGTGCAAAAAAAAACAGGTCTCACATTTCTATTCAAGCAAATCTGTACTGTTTTAGCTGGTCAAGTTATTTGTAGTGACCGTAAAAGCACACTTTTATTTCTGGGTTGAAAAACTATTCCCAAATTTGCCATTCTCAAAATAACTAGTTTCTGGTATTTGTGGCCTACTTGAAATCTATCCCAAAAAGGATATCTTACATTGGAGGTACTGATAGTGTCATTCAGAAAAACCTAAGGCACACGCTACCGTGCAGATAGAAGTCTGATTCTGAGATTAAACCTTAACCTGTCACACAGTGCAAAAAAAAACAGGTCTCACATTTCTATTCAAGCAAATCTGTACTGTTTTAGCTGGTCAAGTTATTTGTAGTGACCGTAAAAGCACACTTTTTTTTCTGGGTTGAAAAACTATTCCCAAATTTGCCATTCTCAAAATAACTAGTTTCTGGTATTGGAGGCCTACTTGAAATCTATCCCAAAAAGGATATCTTACATTGAAGGTACTGATAGTGTCATTCAGAAAAACGTAAGACACACGCTACCGTGCAGATAGAAGTCTGATTCTGAGATTAAACCTTAACCTGTCACACAGTGCAAAAAAAAAACAGGTCTCACATTTCTATTCAAGCAAATCTGTACTGTTTTAGCTGGTCAAGTTATTTGTAGTGACCGTAAAAGCACACTTTTTTTTCTGGGTTGAAAAACTATTCCCAAATTTGCCATTCTCAAAATAACTAGTTTCTGGTATTGGAGGCCTACTTGAAATCTATCCCAAAAAGGATATCTTACATTGAAGGTACTGATAGTGTCATTCAGAAAAACCTAAGACACACGCTACCGTGCAGATAGAAGTCTGATTCTGAGATTAAACCTTAACCTGTCACACAGTGCAAAAAAAAACAGGTCTCACATTTCTATTCAAGCAAATCTGTACTGTTTTAGCTGGTCAAGTTATTTGTAGTGACCGTAAAAGCACACTTTTATTTCTGGGTTGAAAAACTATTCCCAAATTTGCCATTCTCAAAATACCTAGTTTCTGGTATTTGTGGCCTACTTGAAATCTATCCCAAAAAGGATATCTTACATTGGAGGTACTGATAGTGTCATTCAGAAAAACCTAAGGCACACGCTACCGTGCAGATAGAAGTCTGATTCTGAGATTAAACCTTAACCTGTCACACAGTGCAAAAAAAAACAGGTCTCACATTTCTATTCAAGCAAATCTGTACTGTTTTAGCTGGTCAAGTTATTTGTAGTGACCGTAAAAGCACACTTTTTTTTCTGGGTTGAAAAACTATTCCCAAATTTGCCATTCTCAAAATAACTAGTTTCTGGTATTGGAGGCCTACTTGAAATCTATCCAAAAAAGGATATCTTACATTGAAGGTACTGATAGTGTCATTCAGAAAAACGTAAGACACACGCTACCGTGCAGATAGAAGTCTGATTCTGAGATTAAACCTTAACCTGTCACACAGTGCAAAAAAAAAAACAGGTCTCACATTTCTATTCAAGCAAATCTGTACTGTTTTAGCTGGTCAAGTTATTTGTAGTGACCGTAAAAGCACACTTTTTTTTCTGGGTTGAAAAACTATTCCCAAATTTGCCATTCTCAAAATAACTAGTTTCTGGTATTTGAGGCCTACTTGAAATCTATCCCAAAAAGGATATCTTACATTGAAGGTACTGATAGTGTCATTCAGAAAAACCTAAGACACACGCTACCGTGCAGATAGAAGTCTGATTCTGAGATTAAACCTTAACCTGTCACACAGTGCAAAAAAAAACAGGTCTCACATTTCTATTCAAGCAAATCTGTACTGTTTTAGCTGGTCAAGTTATTTGTAGTGACCGTAAAAGCACACTTTTATTTCTGGGTTGAAAAACTATTCCCAAATTTGCCATTCTCAAAATAACTAGTTTCTGGTATTTGTGGCCTACTTGAAATCTATCCCAAAAAGGATATCTTACATTGGAGGTACTGATAGTGTCATTCAGAAAAACCTAAGGCACACGCTACCGTGCAGATAGAAGTCTGATTCTGAGATTAAACCTTAACCTGTCACACAGTGCAAAAAAAAACAGGTCTCACATTTCTATTCAAGCAAATCTGTACTGTTTTAGCTGGTCAAGTTATTTGTAGTGACCGTAAAAGCACACTTTTTTTTCTGGGTTGAAAAACTATTCCCAAATTTGCCATTCTCAAAATAACTAGTTTCTGGTATTGGAGGCCTACTTGAAATCTATCCCAAAAAGGATATCTTACATTGAAGGTACTGATAGTGTCATTCAGAAAAACCTAAGACACACGCTACCGTGCAGATAGAAGTCTGATTCTGAGATTAAACCTTAACCTGTCACACAGTGCAAAAAAAAACAGGTCTCACATTTCTATTCAAGCAAATCTGTACTGTATTAGCTGGTCAAGTTATTTGTAGTGACCGTAAAAGCACACTTTTTTTTCTGGGTTGAAAAACTATTCCCAAATTTGCCATTCTCAAAAAAACTAGTTTCTGGTATTTGAGGCCTACTTGAAATCTATCCCAAAAAGGATATCTTACATTGAAGGTACTGATAGTGTCATTCAGAAAAACCTAAGACACACGCTACCGTGCAGATAGAAGTTTGATTCTGTGATTAAACCTTAACCTGTCACACAGTGCAAAAAAAAAAACAGGTCTCACATTTCTATTCAATGGTCTGCCGGGTGTTCACTCCAAGGTCATGGAAGTCACGCCTGCGGCCACCCCGTTCTCCGAGGGATATGTCCTGAAATCCAGCTGAAAGCTGCAGAACATCAGTCGGAGGTCTCTCCACTACTGGCGGGCCTCTCTGGCGCCCTCTTCCCACAAGCAAAGGCTCGGCTGGTTGCTGCTGGGGTCTTTCAATGCGTCTAGGTTCTTGAGCCTCTTGCTCCTGTCCAGGCTGTCCTTGGCTGGGCTGCCCCCTAGGACGTGCTCTTCCGCGGGCTCTGGCTCGTCCACTCATCTTCTATTCCTGAGAGGATATAAACCGCTAATAAGGTCAATCTGCTTCCTAGCAGCTCCGCCGTGGCACAATCACCTCAGAACTCGCACACTGGTGACTTTAGGTATCTTCACTGGTCACTTTGAGCAGAATGATGACATACGAGTCACGGCACCAAATGTAACCCTCTTTTCCTTGCACCATCTGCGACACCTCCAGCTTTCACACTCACCCGGTCGCCAGCTCCTCCAGGGATAAACTCTAAGTGGACTCTAAGGGACGACACTCAGGTCTTCTGTGGTTTAAAGCTTTATTGAGGTGGATTGCACTTGGCTGGAGCCTGTAATGCAACAGGGAAACACTGCCACTATGTGGTATACAGCCAGGTCACCAGCCCACCTATATCATAACAGGCAGTCATTATATTACATGTTACAGGATATAACAAAGCATACAGAAAAATGAACAAGAGAAAATCATTTACAAAGATATTGCAGCAGGGTGACCTGGAATACAGCATGTCTTGCAGCCATTTTAGGAAGAACACATGGCTCTCTAACTGTACATCATCTACTCAGCCTAGCATGTGCTGCAGGGTTTAAAGGCTGCTAAAAAACATACAGTCACCTCTTTACATTCTACAGAACTATTATGGGTATATATTATAACTTTTTACAATAGATAAAAGAACTTTAGCTTTAGAGAACTTAGACAGAGATCCTACCTCCTTCACAGTAAATGTCTGCACTGAGGAGACCAAACCAAGTAGCAGAATACACAGGGGGCTTTCTGGAAGAGTCCACTGTAAAGACTCTGTCTGTTAAAACTTTCCTCAGTTATCTAATAGCACATTTGAAGAGGTTTATTTAGCATGTCCTGACTCTCTGCTAACAGCTTATGAATATATGGAACTATATTTAACAAGTGATCATTGCTGCAGCTCCTGTATATTGGTATGACCCTATTGCAAACCTGCAGACTGGACATTTGGTGAAACTTCATGTGGTTCATATCGACTGTACTACACCACTGACTTGGTGCCTGGGCCTAAATATGTGACAGTGGCCTGTTCCAGTGGTGGGTGACGTGATGCCTGATTCTCTGCTATGACATGAAGACAGATTCTGTGCTGACATAAGGCCAGATTCTCTGTTACGGGACCTCTCTCCTCTGCCTGGGTGCCTGGGCCTAAATGTGTGACAGTGGCCTTTTCCAGTGGTGGGTGACGTGAAGCCTGATTCTCTGCTATGACATGAAGACTGATTCTGCGCTGACATAAGGCCAGATTCTCTGTTACGGGACCTCTCTCCTCTGTCTGGGTGCCAGGGCCTAAATGTGTGACAGTGGCCTGTTCCAGTGGTGGGTGACGTGATGCCTGATTCTCTGCTATGACATGAAGACAGATTCTGTGCTGACATAAGGCCAGATTCTCTGTTATAGGACCTCTCTCCTCTGTCTGGGTGCCGGGGCCTAAATGTGTGACAGTGGCCTGTTCCAGTGGTGGGTGACGTGATGCCTGATTCTCTGCTATGACATGAATACAGATTCTGTGCTGACATAAGGCCAGATTCTCTGCTACGGGACCTCTCTCCTCTGTCTGGGTGCCGGGGCCTAAATGTGTGACAGTGGCCTGTTCCAGTGGTGGGTGGCGTGATGCCTGATTCTCTGCTATGACATGAAGACAGATTCTGTGCTGACATAAGGCCAGATTCTCTGTTATGGGACCTCTCTCGTCTGCCTGGGCCTAAATGTGTGACAGTGGCCTGCAAACATATAAGATTTAGGGCAGAAAAAGACCACATGGTCCATCCAGTCTGCCCTGATATTATATCTTATTCGATCTTATTTATTTTAGTATAGACATGATTTTCCCAGGAGTGTCTAAATTCACAGTTTGAATGTCTTCTAAGAGATGCTATCTTGGAGTACCTCAATGAAAATAAGCGAATAACACCATTTCAGCATGGCTTCATAAAGGATTGGTTGTGTAAAACTAATTTAATCAGTTTCTATGAGGAGGTAAGTTCTAGACCTAACAGCTGTGAATCAATGGATGTCATATATCTGGACTTCTCCAAAGCATTTGGCACTTTACAGCATGAAAGGTGTTAAGGAAATTATCCAGCTTTTCTGAAAGTGGATATAAAATTCATAAGATGTTTTTATTTTCTCTGTATACGTGATATAATGTGGTGACATTTGGAAAAGAACAAGCATAAGCTAAAAAACCTATAAGAGTGAACTGTGTGTGTTAAGATAAGATAAGGTTTGTACGTACTACTAACCGAAATCTGCATCTCTTGCTAAAACACCTAAACTCATTAGTTAACACATTTTTGCTAAAGTGAAACTGGTAAAATACTAACCAATCAATAGATGGATTCAAAAGCCATTATTGAAATGTCTGTAAACCAATCATGTTTTACTTTGAGGGGTTACACCCTTTGAACTGTGTATAAATAAAGGGTCCAGGAGACTTTCATGTTGGGATCCTGACAAGGTTTTGAACTATACTCAGACTTCTGTCATTTTCCTCTGTCGACGTCATTCACCTGAACATGAGGCAACGATCATCACGTGGCTGACCCTTGGCCTGCCACAACATTTTCTGGTGGAGAATGCGGGCACTACAACAACGCTCCTAGCTGCAGATCGCGATACGGAGACCAGGACCCAGGAAGACCGCGGTAAGTAACCCATTGTGTTACTACCTGTCTCCTGAGCTCTGCTCGCTGTTTTGCAGTGTGGTGTGTGAACGTGGTGCCTGTACCGTGTTCTGGTGAATGAATTATTTCCCCTATATGTGCAAAACTGTCTTTAGGCGTATGACTGCACGAATGTGTAAGTGGCTGAGATAAGCTGAATCTTGGAGGGGTCTGGCCCTGCTCCCCCTGAGCCAAGCTGAAAGTCTAGAGCTCGCTGACTGGCTTGTACGGTCCCTGACTCTGGAGGCCTCTGGTTCTGGTGGAGAAAGGGTTGACAGACCTATCCTGGAGGAGGCTGTGAGAAGTGGCAGTGTATAAAGCTGTCCAGTAAGATTGGATAGGGGCCCTGCAGTTCCTTGTTGGTACCTGAAAAGGCGCCTGAGGTCAGGGGTTGTTCCAAAGTTATGTCATACTGTGTGGTTTCACATGTACTGAGTGCCTGCTGATATTGTGTGAGGAAGAATTACTGCATTGTTGCCAATTCCTGTGCTGTACAGTGTATACATGCGTGGGTATTATGATACCAGTTTGGATTGGGTGGTTGCAGTTATAATCATTTGGATTGCAGTATTTGTTTGCTTCCTGTGCCATAGAAAGAACGTAGAGGGGTTTAAGGGGTTTCCAGCGAGTAACCCCAGAGAGGACGTGTGAATTACTCTGTGTGAGGGCAAGACTATATTGTAGTATTGCCAGACCAGTGGATCAGTGCTGCCTCGGAAGTGTGTCTACAGCACCACTGGTAGTAGAAAAAGTGGTGCCGTCTCGGAAGTGTGTCCACGGCACCACTAGTAGTGCCGCCTCGGAAGTGTGTCCACGGCACTACTGATAGTGCTGCCTCGGAAGTGTGTCCACAGCACTGTTGTAATTCACCAGGTGTGCGAGTACCTGGATAGTGAATTACAAGGAGCCACCCACGGGATGGGGGCTACACAGAGTAAGCATTCCTCTGAGAAGGGAGCAGAGAAATGGGTCTCTGCAATTGATATTATGCAATACGCAAAGGGCACTGAAGCAACCAAAGACTGTAGACAAATGCTAAAGAAATTGGGAGCAGGTGTGAATGGAACATTGGATGAACAGTATGGCAGAAATTTCTCACTAATTTTAAGGGGTGGTTGGAAGACCATAACAAATATGACCAGGCCACAATGTGGTAAGATGTAGCCCAGGGAATGACTTTGACTGCCCATAAGGCAAAAGACACTGACAAAGGGACTATGTATGACATATGGGATGAAATTAAATTGCCAACAAAATAATTAACTATCCCTTCTGAAGTACGGTTTATTATCCCCCATAAACCACAAAAATATCTCCCTCCCACAGCACCACCTCCATATAAAAGCCCGGAGGGGTGGACTTGTCCTAATTGTGGACAACAGAACCCAGACTCAAGAGAGATGCTCAGCCTGTGGTGGGTCCAAGCCACACTCTTGTGTGGGCTTATACCCATTAGTCAATAAAACCCTCCCCACAGTAAAAGCTGGGCAACTGGAAACACATGATTATGAGGTTTATAGGCCATGGACTCCTAGTGAATTGCTGGCTATGTGTAACACTTTGCCAGACCCCCGTACTGTCCCCAGTACTTTCCTTCGTAAATTGGAAAGTATCCAGACCTCATATAAAGCCACTTTAGCGGATCTGGAGAGTCTTTTAGAGACTAAAGGAGGGGAAGTACTTAAGAATCAAATGATGGCAAAGGCCCCTGGTACTGTCCCTGTGGATAAGGCCACAGACCAGTCAGGCCAGGAATTTATCATGGCCCTTAAACCCTGGGTAAAAGAGCAACAGGACAATCAGACTGACACTTTTATGATGCAAACACAAGAAAAATTGAAAAAAAAAGGAGGGAAATGTTAAGGAAATTATCCAACTTTTCTGAAAGTGGATATAAAATTCATAAGATGTTTTTATTTTTTCTGTATACGTGATACATTGTGGTGACATTTGGAAAAGAACAAGCATAAGCTAAAAAACCTATAAGAGTGAACTGTGTGTGTTAAGATAAGATAAGGTTTGTACGTACTACTAACCGAAATCTGCATCTCTTGCTAAAACACCTAAACTCATTAGTTAACACATTTTTGCTAAAGTGAAACTGGTAAAATACTAACCAATCAATAGATGTATTCAAAAGCCATTATTTAAATGTCTGTAAACCAATCATGTTTTACTTTTAGGGGTTACACCCTTTGAACTGTGTATAAATAAAGGGTCCAGGAGACTTTCATGTTGGGATCCTGACAAGGTTTTGAACTATACTCAGACTTCTGTCATTTTCCTCCGTCGACGTCATTCACCTGAACATGAGGCAACGATCATCACGTGGCTGACCCTTGGCCTGCCACAACAAAGGTAAGTATATAAAAAGAGATTTTTTTGGACTGGGAGGATATGTCTGTATGTGGGTAAGTAACTGGCTCAGTAATAGAAAACAGAGGGTGGTTATTAATGGTACACACTCAGATTGGGTCACTGTCACTAGTCGAGTACCTCAGGGGTCAGTACTGGGCCCTATTCTCTTCAATATATCATTTTTTGCAGATGACACTAAACTGTGTAAAGTAATTAACACGGAAGAGGACAGTATACAGCTACAGAGGGATCTGGATAGATTGGAGGCTTGGGAAGAGAAGTTGCAGATGAGGTTCAACACTGACAAATGTAAGGTTATGCACATGGGAAAGAATTATGCAAGTCACCTGTACATACTAAATGGTAAAACACTGGGTAACACTGACATGGAAAAGTATCTAGGAATTTTAGTGAACAGTAAACAAAGCTGCAAAAAACAGTGTCAGGCAGCTGCTGCCAAGGCCAATAAGATAATGGGTTGCATCAAAAGGGACATAGATGCCCGTGATGAGAACATAGTCCTGCCACTTTACAAATCACTAGTCAGACCACACATGGAGTACTGTGTACAGTTCTGGGCTCCTGTGAACAAGGCAGACATAGCAGAGCTGGAGAGGGTTCAGTGGAGGGCAACTAAAGTAATAACTAGAATGGGGGGACTACAGTACCCTGAAAGATGATCAAAATTAAGGTTATTCACTTTAGAAAAATGATGACTGAGGGGAGAGCTAATAACTATGTATAAATATATCAGTGGTCAGTACAGAGATCTCTCTCATCATCTATTTATCCCCAGGACTGTGACTGTGACGAGGGGACATCCTCTGCGTCTGGAGGAAAGAAGGTTTGTACACAAACATAGAAGAGGATTCTATACGGTAAGAGCAGTGAGACTATGGAACTCTCTACCTTAGGAGGTGGTGATGGTGAGTTCACTAAAAGAGTTCAAAAGGGGCTTGGATGAATTTCTGAAGTGTAATAATATTACAGGCTATAGCTATTAGAGATGGGTGGTTGATCCAGGGAGTTATTCTGATTGGCTGATTGGAGTCGGGAAGCAATTTTTTTCCCCTTAAGTGGGGAAATCTGGCTTCTACCTCACAGGTGTTTTTTTGCCTTCCGCTGGATCAACTTGCAGGATAACAGGCCGAACTGGATGGACAGATGTCTTTTTTCAGCCTTATAAACTATGTTACTATGTTACTTAATATAGATTCCTTAAACACATCTCATGGAAGATGGAAGACAGTGGTTCTGATAACTTCTCCTCCCCATACTAGTTTTAGATTGTGCCCCTTGTTCTGTTTTTTTTTTTTCCGTTATTGAAAACACTTCCCTCCTAGAACTTATTTATACAGTACCATACATTAAAGGTTTCCTTTCCTGTCCCTTCCTCTTCTTTTCTCAAGGCTGAACAGTTTGTTTCTCCTGATATGTTTTATGCCTCAGACCCTCCACCATATCTGTTGTTGCACCCATTTTCCATTTTATCTATAGTGTTTTTGTAGCTGGGGGTTCTCCAGTACTAGACATAGTATTCCATATGTGGTCTCACTAGTGCTCTATACAGCAGGATCACTACGCTGCATCTCTTTCTTCCTTCTGGTTATACTAGTTGTTCAGACAAGCATCCTACTTGCTTTCCCTGCCTGCTGCCCACACTCTGTATTCATTACCAGGATCCTTCTTTTCTGAAGTCAAATCCTTGCTAATACAAAGCTGCCCATTTGATTTAAAAAAATACCGAATTTCTCAAAAATGTAATTTGGCCTGTTCGCCACATTTTTCGAAAAAATTTGCTTCAATCCGAATTTATTCCTGGTGAATCGTGTTAAAAAATGGCTATTTCCTGGCTGCAGAGAGCATTTATAGTGGCGTAGAACACTGTGCCTTGCAGTAACATGCATAGGGAGTCTGCTGTGATAGTGAAACAATACTGTGAGTCAGTATGACATGTAAATGACAGGCATTGCTCTTAGGCCTCTTTCACATGGGCGTTCCGGATTTGATCCAAATGCGTTGCGTGTGCATTGCAGGAAACCCACGCGAGTAGGCACGCAATTGCAGTCAGTTTTGGCTGCGATGGCATTCCGATGTTCAGTTTTTTCCACTCGAGTGCAATGCGTTTTGCACGCATGTGAGAAAAAAACGAATGTGGTACCCAGACCCGAACCCGGACTTCTTCACTGAAGTCCGGGTTTGGGTTAGGTGTTCTATTCATTTTATTATTTTCCCTTATAATGTGGTTATAAAAGAAATTAATAGCATTATTAATACAGAATGCTTACTTAAATGTGGCTTGAGGGGTTAAAAAATAAAATACAATAACTCACCTCATCCTCTTGTTTGTGCAGCCGGCATGTCTTCTTTCTTCTTCTTTCAGGACCTGCAAAAGGATCTTTGATGACGTAATCGCGCTCACAATGTGGTGAGCGCGGTGACATCAGCGCAGGTCCTGCTGAATGAAGATAGAAATCTTCAATCTTCATTCAGCAGGACCTGCGCTGACGTCACCGTGCTCACCACATGGTGAGCGCAATTACGTCATCAAAGGTCCTTTTGCAGGTCCTGAAAGAAGAAGACGATGCCGGCTGCGCGATCAATTGGATAAGGTAAGTTATTTTTTTTTATCTGTAACCCCTCAATCCACATTTTAGAAAGCATTCTGTATTAAGAATGCTATTATTTTCCCTTATAACCATGTTATAAGGGAAAATAATAAAGTGAATACACTTTAATGGGGTCCGGGTTTGCTTTCATCCCTATCATCTCCTAGCAACCATGCATGAAAATCGACACCACATACGTACTTGCTTGCGGATGCTTGCAATTTTCACCCTGACCCATTCATTTCTATGGGGCCTGCGTTGCATGAAAAACGCAGAATATAGAACATGGTGCGATTTTCACGCAACGTACAAGTGATGCGTGAAAATCACCGCTCATCTGAACAGCCCCATTGAAGTGAATGGGTCCGGATTCAGTGTGGGTGCAATGCGTTCACCTCACACATTACACCCGCGTGGAAAACTTGCCTGTGTGAAAGAGGCCTTAGAATCACTGCACACTTAATTTATTTGAGCAGTTACAGGGCCAGAACTCAAGTGTGAAGTGTGAAGCCTTACAGGTCAATGTTGTTGTCAATAAGAAGTGCACTCCTTTTACACCTTCATCAGCTGATTCCACATAGATGTCTACAGAACCTCTTCTATTAAATGCTTATACAAGTAGAGCCAACCCCCCCCTCCCCCGACAGAGTGGAAAGGGTGTCAGCAGTAAGTTTGTGTTGATGTCACTTATTATTTTTCCCTTCCTCTGATCCATCAGAACAATAACCCACAAAAAACAGATCCTGTCTGTTGAGCATCCGCCTTCACTCGGTCAGCATTTGGTCAGTAATCCATCAGTATTGCTAATGGCAAAAAAAACTGTGGATCCAAAACAGAGATGACACGTGAATGGAATATTTGCCTGTCTTCTGTGCTTTGTACCCACTCCTGCTTTTGGTTACCAATTCATAAGCCAATTCTGATGTAAAATAGGGACCATGTCATGCAGTACTTACAGCTATTACATAGACAGGATCCATTGTGCATCTCATTTTTCCTTCCTTCTAACAGATCAGAAGAATGGTCAAATAAATGATGATGTCAGCCAGGCCGAAAGGCAAAATAGCAGCCCAGTCATGTAGTGGGGAGGGTGGGAACAGCATGAGAAGTCCACAGAGTGGCCCTATGACATAGTGGTGAGATAGAAGCAGCATGAGGATACCACAGAGTGGCCCAATCACAGAGTCTGGAGGTGGCAGCAGCAACAGGAAGAGGCCACAGGGTGGCACAATGACAGTGTGGAGGTGGCAGCAGCATCAGGAGGCCACAGAGTGGCAAGGTGACATAGTATTGAGGTAGCAGCAGCATCAGGAGACCACAGAGTGGCAAGGTGACAAAGTTTGTAGGTAGCAGCAGCATCAGGAGACCACAGAGTGGCAAGGTGACATAGTGTGGAGGTGGCAGCAGCATCAGGAGACCACAGAGTGGCAAGGTGACATAGTGTGGAGGTGGCAGCAGCATCAGGAGTCCACAGAGTGGCAAGGCGACATAGTGTGGAGGTGGCAGCAGTATCAGGAGACCACAGAGTGACCCGGTGGTAGAGTGGGGAGATGGGTGGCAATACCAGTACCAGCTGAAGATGGTGGGTGAAAGAAGGAGCACTTGGTATCAGATGTGTGGCATCAGGTGGGTGGCAGGCTGGCAGCATCAGAATAATAGCTGAAGCAGGTAGCCATAAGAAACCCGTCTCTTTCGGCAAAGCATTGTTGTGGCACCATGGATGATCTAGTCTGATGCATCAGAAATTGGTGAATAGAAATCCTTGCTGAGCCATGCCTGATTCATCTTGACAAAGGTCAGTATCATTTTGGGTGGACAGGCAAGTTCTTCATGGGGTAACTATGACCCCCGCCGAACTAAACACCCACTCTGATCCCACACTACTGGCCGGACAGGACAGCTTTTCTGGGGTAATCTCGGCCAGTTGCTGTCACATTCCAGTTTGGATGTCCAGTAGTCCAGCAGATGTTCAATGTGGGGTGGCAGGGTGCACTCCAAGAATGCCATCACCTCTGGTTCAGGTTCTTCTCCAGGTCTAGATGCTGCTGCTGGTGAGTAGTTATTTCACTAGGCGGGTAAAGAAAGCTGCTCATCAGTGACTCAAAACTCAGGCTGCTGATAGAACTGGTACTGATCCTGCCACCCCTCCCATCCTTAGCAGCCATGGCAGTGGAACGTGAGCGTAGAGGATCCCCCGGTCAAACCTGCGAGAAGATGGACAATGGAGCATATAGGCAGCGGCCAACTGACTACATAGGATGTCTCTATAGTAGTTCAGTTTGTCCTCCCTCTCAGCGGGTGTAAAAAAGGCACCAATTTTGGACCAGTAGCCAGGGTCCAACGAGGTGTAGAGCCAGAAGTCATCCCTCTCATGAATGGTGACAATTTGACTGTCACTACGCAATCAAGTGAGAAAGCATCGGGGCATTTGTGCAAGTGACTAGGTGGAACTCCCTGCCTCTATCTCCACTACGTACTGCCACGGTGTGTCTGGCTTGTTTGCCTCGTCTTCTTCATCGCCCTGTAACTCCTCTAGCTGCACCTCCTCCTCTCCTGTCATCTGTGTAGAAAAAACACTTATTTCGCTACACATTGCTTGTGCTCCAATGTCCTCCTCTTCCTCCTCCAGTTTAGCCCCCACAGGGCTCATGTGGCCATGAGATCTAGGCACCACGTCTCCAGTCCCCTGACCTGCCAGATTTACCAGCATCTGTTCCAGGACATGAAGCAGTAAAATGACATTGTTAATCCCGTAGTCCTGGCGACAAACAAATAACATGGCCTCCTCAAAATGGCTGAGAAAATGGCAGGTGTCAAGCATAAGCTGACAGTGGCTGACATCGAAGTTACACAGGGGTGTACTCCTGTCCATTTCTCTCATTTATGGCCTTTCTCTGTTAGTACAGTTGGTCCAACATATGGACGGTGGAATTCCAATGGGTGAAAACGTCGCATATCAGCCTATGTTGGTGGATGCTGTTCTTCCGCTGCAGCTCAAGGAGGGTGTTCTTTGCGGCGTACGAGTGGCTGAAGTGCATGCAAAATTTCCTGGCCATTTTTAGGATGTCTTCCAGATGGGTGGAAGACTTCAGGAACCTCTTGGCAACCATATTGAACACGTGTGCCATGCAGGGCACATTGCTCAGCCCTCCTTGATGCAGCCCCAACACCATGTTCTTCCCATTGTCAGTCACCATGGGTCCGATTTTGAGTTGTCACAGAGAAAGCCAGGATTCAATTTCTTGATGAATGACACGGAGCAGTTCCTCCCCTGTCTGACTCAGTTCGCCCAGAAAAATTAGGCGTAGAACAGCGTGACACCGCTGTGCCCTCCACATGTGGTATGTTGGAGGGGCACTGTGAATTGTCCCTGCAGTGGAGGCTGAGAACACGGTGGAGGATAAGAAGGTAGAGGCAGACATTGTCGCAGGACCAACCATGTGAGAATGTAGAGGCAGAAGTGGCGTCACCTGGCCAAGTTGTTGGTGTGGCTGTGCAGCAACCATATATTAACCCAGTGGGCCGTAAAGGACATGTATTGTCCCTGACCGTAGTTATATCTCCACACGTCGGAACTGCCGTGCACTTTGCAGACACTGACAGGCTCAAGGACTAGCCCACCTTCTGTTCTACATACGTGTGCATGGCTGGTACTGCCTTTTTGGAAAGGAAATGACAGCTTGGTACACTCCACCTTGGCTCGGAACAAGGCATCAGTTCTCTGAAAGGAGCAGAGTCCACCACTTGGAAAGGGAGGGACTGCTGTGCCAGCAACTTGGCCAGGAGCACATTCAGCTTCTGCGCCATTAGATGAGTGCAGACATACTGTTGTTTTTTGGCAATCGCTTCGGTGATCGATTGATAACGGAATGACTGACGAGGAGGAGCAGGAGCATCAGATGATTGGAAGGACAGACAGCTCCCTTCGGCTGAGATGGTGGACCCTTGACTGCCTGAAATCTGGTGCAGGCCACTGGATGTTGCAGCGGTTGCTGCAGCAGACTGGTCCACCACATCAGAGCTACAGTTCTCCCAGGCCACTTTATAGTGAAGCTGCTTATGTTGATGCAGGGTCGTGGTGTCAACATTTGCACCCTGGCCACGCTTCACCTTCTGTCCACAGATTCTACAAATAACCATGATCACCTCCTCCGGCAGCTTAACAAAAAACAGCCACACCGCCGAGTCGGTGATTTTACCCCCAACACTCTGCACTGACTGACTGCTACCGCCACTGCTTCCGTGAACCCCTGCACCACTACTTTCCGAACAGGTAGGCTCCTGCTAAGTGGGTGGTCTACTCCAGGCAAGTTTGGCTCCCGACCTCCCACTGCTGCCACCCTGCTGACTCCTGGCCACGCTAGCGATTTTCTGGCTCCGCCGCTGCCTCATGGGCAAGATGCCATCCTCTTCTCCTGATGATGATGAAGCCCCTAATTCACCCGGCTCCCAAGTGCGATCAGCTACATCATCATCAGCGAGTACTGTCTGCACATCACTAATGTCCTCCTCAAAGGTCTCTGGGTCAGGAGCCTGACCGCTTGCAACACCAGCTCTCATGCCACTCTCCTCATCACTACTTGCCTGCCTACCAGAGGAAGCTGCGGATGTCTCCTCCAGATCTTGGCTGGCCAGTAGCTGCTGACTGTCCTTTAGTAGCTCGATCTCGCTGTATAGTGGAGCTAAACCCACAGCATATAGTACTTCTGTGGCTGAGGGAACAGAAAGGAACAGGGGAAGGTTGAGGACAGGTTGCTCCTTGGCCATGCCAACTAAGGGTTGTGTCTAACGAACCCACCGATTTTTGGCTGGGGGTGTCTGATGTCACTTGGGACGAAGTGGATGACGAAGTCAACCATTCAAGAACTGCTGGGTTGATGGTCAAGACACGACCGCTATATAACACTTGGAGCTCAGGCCTCTCGCTGTGACTCCTGCTGCCACGCCCCCTTACTCTGCTGCGACCTGTGCCTGCGCCAGAAACATTTAGGCCTCTGCAACTCCTGGCACTTCTCTGTCTGACATACTGTTAGATCAAAAAAATAAATAAAAAGGAAGTTAAAACACCCCAAAACAGTCTGTAATTTTCTCACACAACAGCTAATAAGCCCCTTTTTTTCTCAATAATACACACCAAAGAAGGCTTTTGAACATATATGAACAGCAAATAGGCCCTTATTTATTTCCACTTATACACGCCGCAAAATGCTTTAGAACATATAACTTCACAGCTGAACCGCAAAAAGTAAATATTTTTGTGCCACTAATACATGCCAAAAAGAGCTTTAGAACATATAACTGCACCGCTGAACGACAAATATATATTTTTGCCTCTAATACACACCAAAAAGGGCTTTAATTTTCTCACTTAACCACACAACGGCAAATACATTTTTGTGTGCCATTAATACAAGCCAAAAAGGGCTTTAGAACATATAACTACACTGCTAAACAGCAAATACATATTTTTTGCCTCTAATACATGCCAAACAGGGCTGTCATTTTCTCACTTCACCACAAAATGACAAATTCTTTTTTTGCGCCACTAATACACACAAAAAGGGCTTTAGAACATATAACTATACCGCTGAACGGCAAATGTATATATTTTTTTGCCACTAATACACGCCAAAAAGGGCTGTAATTTTCTCACTTCACCACACAACGGGAAATATTTTTTTTTCTGCCACTAATACACACCAAAAAGGGCTTTAGAACATATAACTGCACCGCTGAACTGCAAATACATATTTTTTTAGCTATTAATACACGCCAGAAAGGACTGTCATTTTCTCACTTCACCACACAACGGCAAATATTTTTTTTGTGCCACTAATACATGCCAAAAAAACTTCACTGCACCACTGAATGGCAAATTGCCCATTATTTTTTGTTTCACTTAAACACTCCACAAAAGGCTTTAGAACATATAACTGCACTGCTGAACGTCAAATAATATATATTTTTTTGTCACTAATACATGACAAAAAAGGCTTTAGGGCATATAACTGCATCGCTAAATGGCAAATATATATTTTTTTGCCACTAATACATGACAAAAAGGGCTGTCATTTTCTCACTTCACCATACAACGGCATATATATTTATTGGAGCCACTAGTAAACGCGAAAAAAAGCTTTAGAACATATACAGTCAGGTCCATAAATATTGGGACATCGACACAATTCCAAAATTTTTGGCTCTATACACCACCACATTGGATTTGAAATAAAACGAACAAGATGTGCTTAAACTGCAGACTGTCAGCTTTAATTTGAGGGTATTTACATCCAAATCAGGTGAACAGTGTAGGAATTACAACAGTTTGCATATGTACCTTCCACTTGTTAAGGGGACCAAAAGTAATGGGACAATTGGCTTCTCAGCTGTTCAATGGCCAGATATGTGTTATTTCCTCATTATCCCAATTACAATGAGCAGATAAAAGGTCCAGAGTTCATTTCAAGTGTGCTATTTGCATTTGGAGTCTGTTGTTGTCAACTCTCAAGAGGAGATCCAAAGAGCTGTCACTATCAGTGAAGCAAGCCATCATTAGGCTGAAAAAAAAAAAAAATCCATCAGAGAGATAGCAAAAACATTAGGCGTGGCCAAAACAACTGTTTGGAACATTTATAAAAATAACGAACGCGCCGGTGAGTTCAGCAACACCAAAACACCCGGAAGACCACGAAAAACAACTGTGGTGGATGACCGAATAATTATTTCCCTGGTGAAGAAAACACCCTTCGCAACAGTTGGCCAGATCAAGAACACTCTCCAGGAGGTAGGTGCATGTGTGTCAAAGTCAACAATCAAGAGAAGACTTCACCAGAGTGAATACAGAGGGTTCACCACAAGATGTAAACCATTGGTGAGCCTCAAAAACAGGAAGGCCAGATTAGAGTTTGCCAAATGACATCTAAAAAAGCCTTCACAGTTCTGGAACAACATCCTATGGACAGATAAGACCAAGATCAACTTGTACCAGAGTGATGGGAAGAGAAGAATATGGAGAAAAGGAAAGGAACTGCTCATGATCCTAACTATACCACCTCATCAGTGAAGCTTGGTGGTGGTAGTGTCATGGCGTGGGCATGTATGGCTGCCAATGGAACTGGTTCTCTTGTATTTATTGATGATGTGACTGCTGACAAAAGCAGCAGGATGAATTCTGAAGTGTTTCGGGCAATATTATCTGCTCATATTCAGCCAAATGCTTCAGACCTCATTGGGCGACACTTCACAGTGCAGATGGACAATGACCCAAAGCATACTGCAAAAGCAACCAAAGAGTTTGTTTAAGGGAAAGAAGTGGAATGTTATGCAATGGCCAAGTCAATCACTTGACCTGAATCCCATTGAGCATGCATTTCACTTGTTGAAGACAAAACTGAAGGGAAAATGCCCTAAGAACAAGCAGGAACTGAAGACGGTTGCAGTAGAGGCCTGGCAGAGCATCACCAGGGATGAAACTCAGCGTCTGAGGATGTGTGTGCGTTCCAGACTTCCGGCTATAATTGACTGCAAAGGATTTGCAACCAAGTATTAAAAAGTGAGAGTTTGATTTATGATTATTATTCTGTCCCATTACTTTTGGTTCCTTAACAAGTGGGAGCCACATATGCAAACTGTTGTAATTCCTACACCGTTCACCTGATTTGGATGTAAATACCCTCAAATTAAAGCTGACAGTCTGCAGTTAAAGAAGGAGTGTAAAACACACCAATGTAAGGAAATACAAATCAATTTTATTAATGTATCAATAAAATATACATAATGCATAATATATATAGGTAAATAGGCAGGGACAACCACAGTCCTACATCACCCTATTGTCAGCCCAGTCATATAAAATGTACAGATAATATCTCAATATTTGAACACATAGGTAACAATTCATCTAAAAGATGTAATACAGGAATGAGCATGAGATATATATAAATAGCGTCTAAGCCCCTCCACTACTGAACGGCAATGCGGCCTGGATCCAAATAAACCAAGTGAAAATACCAGGTCATGCACTGAGTGGTGAGGCTACATACCTATAAGGCTGGGACAGATGACAGGGCAACGGCGCTCCTCCTCGAGATGTAGGACTGTGGTTGTCCCTGCCTATTTACCTATATATATTATGCATTATGTATATTTTATTGATACATTAATAAAATTGATTTGTATTTCCTTACATTGGTGTGTTTTACACTCCTTCTTTGTTGTGTTAGGCTACTTTCACACTAGCATTCGGGGCTCCGCTTGTGAGTTCCGTTTGAAGGCTCTCACAAGCGGCCCCGAACGCATCCGTACTGCCCTAATGCATTCTGAGTGGATGCGGATCCGCTCAGAATGCATCAGTCTGGCACCGTTTGTCCTCCGCTTCGCTCAGCAGGCGGACCCCTGAACCAGGCTTGCAGCGTTCGAGTGTCCGCCTGCCCGTGCGGAGGCAAACGGATCCGTCCAGACTTACAATGTAAGTCAATGGGGACGGATCCGTTTGAAGTTGACACAGTATGGCTCAATTTTCAAACGGATCCGTCCCCCATTGACTTTCAATGTAAAGTCAAAACGGATCCGTTTGCATTATCATGAACAAAAATGTTAGAATTATGTCGATGTCCCAATATTTATGGACCTGACTGTAACTGCACCGCTGAAAGGCAAATAATATATATTTTTTTTGCCACTAACACACGCCAAAAGGGGCTGTAGAACATATAACTGCACAGCTGAATGGCAAATAATATACATTTGTTTGCCACTAATACATGCCAAAAAGGGCTTTAGTACATATAGCTGTACCACTGACCGGCAAATATATATATTTTTTTGCTACTAATACACGCCAAAAAGGGCTGTAATTTTCTTAATTCACCACACAACGGCAAATACTTTTTTGTGCACTGATACATGCCAAAAAGGGATTTAGAAAATACAGTGCCTTGCAAAAGTATTCACCCCCCCCCCCCCCTTGACTTTTGTTCGTATTTTGGTGCCTCACAACCTGGAATTTATATGAATTGTTTGAGGATTTGCATCATATGATTTACAGTACATGCTCACAACTTTGAAGATTGTTTTTTTTTTTTTTTTTTATTATTGTTAAGCAAATAACAAATAGGAAAAAATAAAAGAAACAGTCAATGTGCATAACTATTGACCCCCCCCCCCTTAAATCAATACTTTGTAGAGCCACCTTTTGTGGCAAACACAGCTACAAGTCGCTTTGGATAAGTCTCTATGAGCAGTTGCCACATCTTACCACTGGGATTTTTGCCCATTCCTCCTTGCAAAACTGCTCCAGCTCCTTCAAGTTGGATTGGTTGAGCTTGTAAACAGCAATCTTTAAGTCTGACCGCATATTTTCTATTGGATTGAGATCTGGGCTTTGACTAGGCCATTCCAACACATTTATATGTTTCCCCTTAAACCACCCAAGTGTTGTTTTAGCAGTGTGTTTGGGGTCATTGTCCTGCTGGAAGGTGAACCTCCGTCTCAGCCTCAAATCACACACAGAGTGGTACAGGTTTTGCTAAAGAATATCCTTGTATTTTGCACCATTTATCTTTCCCTCAACTCTGACCAGTTTCCCAGTCCCGGCTGCTGAAAAACATCCCCCCAGCATGATGCTGCCACCACCACGTTTCACTGTGGGGATGGTGTTCTTTGGGTGATGATTTGGGACTCTCTTACATGCCTTTTTGCAAACTCACAACGTGCCTTTTTGTTTTTGTTAAAGTAATGGCTTTCTTTTTGCCACTCTGCCATAAAGCCCAACTCTATGGAGCGTATACCTTATTGTTGTCCTATGTATAGATACTCCAGTCTCTGCTGTAGAACTCTGCAGCTCCTCCAGGGTTACCTTAGGTGTCTGTGCTGCCTCTCTGATTAATGCCTTTCTTGCCCGGTCAGTGAGTTTTGGTGGGCGGCCATCTCTTGGCAGGTTTTCTGTTGTGCCATGTTCTTTCCATTTGGTTATGATAGATTTGATGGTGCTCCTGGGGATCATCACAGATTTGGATATTTTTTTATAACCTAACCCTGACTTTTACTTCTCAACAGCATTGTCCCTTACTTGTTTGGAGAGTTTCCAGTGTTTTGTTAGTGATGCCTCTTGCTTAGTTGTTGCAGCCTTTGGGGCCTTTCAAAAAAGGTGTGCATATGTAATGACAGATCATGTGACACTTAGATTGCACACAGGTGGACATCATTTAACTAATTATGTGACTTCTGAAGGTAATTGGTTGCACCAGAGCTTTTTATGGTCTTCCTAACAAAGGGGGTGAATACACACGCACATGCCAATTTTCTGTTTTCTATTTCTAAACAATAGTTGTATACTGTATATATATTTTTCTCATTTCACTTCACCAACTTAGACTATTGTGTTCTGATTAGAGGTGGGATGAATAAAAAAAAATTTAAATCCGAATCCGAATCCGAATAGGTTCTCGAATATATCGAATCTTTCGAATCTCGAATCCTACGAATCCTGTACATAATTGTTTGAACGGTGTAAGAAACAAAGTCAGACCGCGTCAGTTTGTCTGAACCTCCACCTCCCAGTCACGGTCGCACCCTATATGACCGCGATCGTTACGCCCCTGCTCCTATCACTACAGAACATACAGGGTAATACAGCGCCACATACCTCTTACATCCAGTGTCGTCTCCTTTGATGTAGATGTTCTCTTTCCTCATCTTCTCCTTTCAGACCTTCAGGCCAGACCACCACTTTTCAGCTATTTTTCGTCTCTGCAGTTTGACAAAAAAAAAATCTTAGTTTACTACTTTTCCATCATCCTCCCATCTTCTGGACAAATCATCCTAACACCCCCAATACTGTTCCGCTGTGCTCCCCAATACTATACTGCAGAAACAGATAATACCCCTGATAATACTAGTACCAAACAGAGCCCCCCAAATAAAATACCCCTTCTTTGTGGCCTCAGTAGATGCCTCCATAGTGCCCCCCAATAATGTGCCAATAAGAAGTGGCCCCACAGTGCCACCCAATAATGTGCCAGTAAGTGTCCCCATAGATGCCCCCCTAATCATGTGCCAGTATCAAATGCCTCTCTCCTCCCCCCCATGTGCCAGTATCAAGTGCGGAGTGCCTCTCTCCCCCCCCCCCCCAATGTGCCAGTATCATAGTGCCATCTCCCCCCCCAATGTGCCAGTATCATAGTGCCATCTCCCCCCAATGTGCCAGTATTATAGTGCCATCTCCCCCCATAATGTGCCAGTATCATAGTGCCATCTCCCCCCAATGTGCCAGTATTATAGTGCCATCTCCCCCCATAATGTGCCAGTATAATAGTGCCATCTCCCCCAAATGTGCCAGTATCATAGTGCCATCTCCCCACCAATGTGCCAGTATTATAGTGCCATCTCCCCCCACCAATGTGCCAGTATTATAGTGCCATCTCCCCCATAATGTGCCAGTATCATAGTGCCATCTCCCCCCATAATGTGCCAGTATCATAGTGCCATCTCCCCCCCAATGTGCCAGTATCATAGTGCCATCTCCCCCACCCAATGTGCCAGTATCATAGTGCCATTTCCCCCCATAATGTGCAAGTATTATAGTGCCACCTCCCCCCATAATGTGCCAGTATCATAGTGACATCTCCCCCCATAATGTGCCAGTATCATAGTGCCATCTCCCCCCAATGTGCCAGTATCATAGTTCCATCTCCCCATAATGTGCCAGTATTATAGTGCCACCTCCCCCATAATGTGCCAGTATCTGTCACAACCAGACAGCTGAGAAGCTCTGACAGAAGCCTTTCAGAACCTCCTCCTTGAGTTTTCTTTGTTTTGTTTTCAATTCCTCATCTCGTTAGCCTCTCTCAGCTGTCATGCAGTTGGACTGATTGCTTCCCTTTAAATTCCTCCCCATAATGCAGTAGTGTGCGGCTTATACAACTTCCTGGAGTGTGTGTGCATGCTGTTCCTATATCCCAGTCTTCTGCAAGATAAGTGCTGTATATTTATTTGTGATTTTCTGTTTGCTGGATCTTAGGAGACCCTGACTCCCTCCGTGTCTAGTGTAGGGAGCCGGTGGTTGTGTCCCCTCACTATTGTAGGGTCTTCAGGCGTTAGATAGTCGAGGTACGTGGATATGCGACCATCCACCTTTGGGGTGTTCGCATAGGCTGAGCAGTCAGGGAGAGTGTGCCAGGTCTCATGCAGGGGTCTCCCTTTTGTTCCTTAGTTGTGGATCCAGTGAGTCATAGATTATTTTGCATTGTCTTGTTTCCTGTACACCATCCGTGACATTATAAGCCGCCAAAACCGTCTTAAGCATGGATCCGGTTTCACTTTTGGCTGAACGCTTCCAGGGTCTTTCATTGGAGGTAGCTGATCTCCTTAAGACTTTTTCTCAGTTTTAAGTGACCGGTTCAGCTTGCGTTCATGGAGTTTGTTCTGAGCCTAAGATCTCGCTCCCGGATACGTTCTCCGGGGGGAATGAGAATTTTGTGCGTTTTAGAGAGGCTTGCAAACTCTATTTTCGCCTTCTTCCCCATTCCTCTGGTGATGAGGAACGGAAGGTGGGGATCATTATATCGCTGCTCAGGGGTAACGCTCAGTCCTTGGCCTTTTCGCTGCCGGAGGGGGCACGGCCCCTCTGTTCAGTGGATGAATTCTTTTTAGCCCTGGGTCAGATATATGATGATCCGGATCGTATTGCTCTGGCTGAGTCTAGACTACGTCTGTTATGCCAGGGTAAACAATCCGCAGAGATATACTGCTCAGAATTTCGGAGATGGGCAGCTGATACTGGTTGGAATGATGCTGCACTCCGAAGTCAATTTTGCCATGGTCTTTCAGAGGGATTGAAAGATGCATTTGCCTTTCATGAGAGGCCTATCTCCTTGGACTCTGCTATGTCTCAGGCCGTTCGTATTGACAGGCGTCTTAGAGAGGGAGGAGAGATCTCTCCTTCCTGTCATACTCAGTCCCGGGACAGTGCAGCGGTCTCATTCTGTGCGCAGGGGTCTCAGTCGCTGTCAGCCCCTTCTGAGCAGGAGCCCATGCAGCTGGGGTTGATTGCCTCTGACAATAGAAGATTCAGCCCGCATGGCAGGGTTTGTTTTTGTTGTGGAGGTATAAATCATTTGGCAAATGTTTGTCCCTCTAGGAGATTCAGGCAGTTTTCTGGGAGTAATAAGGAAACAAAAAGGAAAAAAATCTTTTAAAAATGTTCCGTCTGTTACTATTGGCAGGGTTGAGGCGGAAATTGAAGGTTTTCCGTTTGCTTGTAGTTCCCGTTTTGTCCTGCCTGCTAGGGTGGCGCTAGAGAGCAATAGCATTTTTTGTGGGATTTTTGTGTATAGTGGAGCAGCTGTCAATTTCATTGATAGTCAATTTGCAATAACTCATGGTTTCCAGGTATGCACTTTGGAAAGGATATTCCTGTTTTTGCTATTGATTCCGCTCCACTTTCTCAGAGATCATTAAAGGGCATAGTTCACAATATCCGTTTAATTGTGAGTGATACTCATGTTGAGGATGTGTCATGTTTCATCCTTAGCGGTTTGCCTACTCCTCTAGTGTTGGGGCTACCCTGGCTCACTAAACATAACCCCACCATTGATTGGCAAGCGAGGCAAATAAATGGTTGGAGTGACTTTTGCAGAGAGAATTGCCTCACGACATCTGTTTCTGAGGTTTCTACTAAGATTGTACCACCTTTCCTCTCTGAATTTTCGGATGTCTTCTCTGAGAGTGGAGTTCAGGATTTGCCCCCGCTCAGGGAGTACGATTGCCCTATTAATCTCATCCCAGGCGCCAAACTGCCTAAATCTTGTTTATACAATCTTTCCCAACCTGAGAGGGTCGCTATGCGTACATATATCTCTGAGAATCTGAGAAAAGGACACATACGACCCTCGAAGTCACCTGTTGCCGCTGGTTTTTTCTTTGTTAAGAAAAAAGATGGTTCTTTAACCCTTTCATGACCAAGGGTCATTGATGCCCCAGTGTCCAGGTCAAAATTAACAAATCTGACATGTGTCACTTTATGTGGTAATAGCTTTGGAACACTTTTACTTATCCACGCCATTCTGAGATTGTTTTCTCGTGACACATTGTACTTCATGATAGTCATATATTTGAGTCAATATATTTCACCTTTATTTATGAAAAAATCCCAAATTTACCAAAAATTTAGAAAAATTCACAATTTTCCAAATTTCAATTTATCTGCTTCTAAAACAGAAAGTCATACCTAATAAAATATTTATTACTTAACAATCCCCATATGTCTACTTTATGTTGGCATCATTTTGGAAATGTCATTTTATTTTTTTAGGACGTTAGAAGGCTTAGAAGTTTAGAAGCAATTCTTACAATTTTTAAGAAAATTTCCAAAACCCACTTTTTAAGGACCAGTTCAGGTCTGAAGTCCCTTTGTGGGGCTTACATAGTGGAAACCCCCATAAATGACCCCATTATAGAAACTACACCCCTCTAGTTACTTAAAACTGATTTTACAAACTTTGTTAACCCTTTAGGCGTTCCACAAGAATTAAAGGAAAATGGAGATGAAATGTAAAAATTTCACTTTTTTGGCAGATTTTCCATTTTATATATTTTTTTTCTTTAACACATTGAGGGTTAACAGCCAAACAAAACTCAATATTTATTACCCTGATTCTGCGGTTTACAGAAACACCCCACATGTGGTCATAAACTGCTGTACGGGCACACGGCAGGGCGCAGAAGGAAAGGAATGTTATACGGTTTTTGGAAGGTAGATTGTGCTGGATTGGTTTTCAGAACGCCATATGTTTTTTATTTTTCTGCCGATCGTCTTGTACAGGGGCTCGTTTTTTGCAGAAAGTGTTGAGGTTTTTATTGGTACCATTTTTGGGTACATAGGATTTTTTGATCATTCATTATTACACTTTATGGGGCAAGGTGACCCAAAAATTGGCTGTTTTGGATCAGTTTTCATTTATTTATTTTTACAGCGTTCATCTGAGGAGTTAGGTCACGTGATAATTTTATAGAGAAGATCGTTACGGACGTGGCAATACCTAATATGTATACTTTTTCTTATTTATTTAAGTTTTACACAATAATAGCATTTCTGAAACCAAAAAAATGATGTTTTAGTGTCTCTATAGTCTGAGAGCCATAGCTTTTTTATTTTTTGAGCGATTGTCTTAAATAGGGTATCATTTTTTGCGGGACGAGGTGACGGTTTGATTGGTACTATTTTGGGGGTCATAAACCTTTTTGATCGCTTGCTGTTGCACTTTTTGTGATGTAAGGTGACAAAAATAGCTTTTTTGGCACTTTTATTTTATTTTATTTTTATGGTGTTTATCGGACGGGGTCCATCATGTGATATATTTATAGAGACGGTCGTTACGGACGCGGTGACACCTAATATGTGTATTTTATTTTATTTTTTCATTTTTTTATAGGAAAAGGCAATGTCTTTTATTTATTTACATTTTTATTTATTTATTGATTTATTTTTACTTTTATTATTTTCACTTTTTTTTTATCAAGTCCCTCTTGGATCATGAAGATCCAGTGGGGCTGATAGCTGTACTATACTTTGCAATGCTCTTGCATTGCAAAGTATAATACTTCCAGATTGCCTGTAGGTGGCAGCACTGGACGCATTTGCCATGGCAACCGGACGCTTTTGCAAAGCGTCCGATTGCCATGGTAACCATCGGGTGCTGCAATCACAACGCTGCAGCCCCGATGGTGGAGAGAGGGAGCTCCCTCCCTCTGTTAACCCCATGGATGCCGCAACCGCAGCATCTATGGAGTTACAGGAGAGTGTCAGCATAGAGCTGACACTCTCTGCTGATGGCGGCGGCTCAGGAATGGAGCCGCCGCCATCACACACAGAATGAGGAATCGGGGGCAGCGCTGGAAGGGGGGGGTCGGGGGGTACAGACTACAATGAGGCAGGAGGGGCGGCTAGAAAATTAATGCATGGGGCGGGGAGGGGGCGGATCGCATGCCATCAGGGCAGGAAGGAGATGAGCGCAGGAGAGGGGCACAGATCGGCGGGGCATAGATCGGAGGGGGGGGGGGCACAGAGGGGCACCAAGGGCTTGGAGTGGCACAGATCGGGGGGCATGAGGAACACTATCAGCTTTCAGGCTCTGATCTGCAGAGCGCAGATCAGAGCCTGAAACCGGCATTTTAACACTGCCGCGATCCGATTGGTTAGTCTGCACATACTAACCAATCGGATCGATTGCCGGCAAGGGGCCACTCTGATTGGTCCCTTGCCGGCATTACTGCACTGTATGCTGTCCGTGACAGCACCAGGGCAGGGGCAGAAGCTTTAATCCAAGCGTTTATAGACGTGATAGCTGCACGGGGCATGTGCAGCTATCACGTATATATACAGATTGCGGTCGGGAAGAGGTTAAGACCTTGTCTGGATTTCAAGGAGCTGAACAGTATCACTATTCGTGACCCTTATCCGCTTCCTCTGATCCCGGACCTGTTTAACCAGGTTGTTGGGGCTAAAGTCTTTTCCAAATTAGACCTAAGAGGGGCATACAACCTGGTTAGGGTCAGAGAAGGAGACGAATGGAAGACGGCCTTCAATACCCCTGAGGGCCATTTTGAGAATTTGGTTATGCCTTTTGGTTTGATGAATGCCCCAGCCGTTTTTTAGCATTTCGTGAACAGCATTTTTTTATTATTTAATGGGAAAATTTGTATTAGTGTATTTGGATGACATTTTGATTTTTTCTCCTGATTTCAAAACTCATAAGGAACACTTACGTCAGGTCTTGCTCATCCTGCGGGAGAATAAATTATACGCGAAACTGGAAAAATGTGTGTTTGCGGTTCCAGAAATTCAATTTCTGGGGTTTCTTCTCTCCGCTTCTGGTTTTCGCATGGACCCCGAGAAGGTCCGCGCTGTGCTTGAGTGGGAGCTTCCTGAGAATCAGAAGGCGCTGATGCGTTTTTTGGGCTTTGCCAATTATTACAGGAAGTTTATTTTGAATTATTCCTCTGTTGTTAAACCACTCACTGATATGACCAGAAAGGGGGTAGATTTTTCTTCCTGGTCGGTAGAGGCGCGTAACGCTTTTTCTAATATCAAGGAGAGTTTTGCTTCCGCTCCCATCCTGGTACAACCTGATATTTCTTTACCCTTCATAGTTGAGATTGATGTTTCTGAGGTAGGTGTGGGTGCAGTCTTGTCTCAGGGTTCCTCTCCTGCCAAATGGCGACCGTGTGCCTTTTTCTCGTAGAAACTCTCCTCCGCAGAGAGAAATTACGATGTGGGAGATAGGGAATTGTTGGCCATCAAGTTTGCTTTTGAGGAATGGCGCCATTGGCTAGAGGGAGCCAGACACCCTATTACCGTGTTTACTGACCATAAAAATCTGGCCTACTTGGAGTCAGCCAAGCGTCTGAACCCGAGACAGGCCAGATGGTCTTTGTTCTTTTCAAGGTTTGATTTTGTTGTTACGTTCCGCCCTGGGGTTAAGAATGTGAAGGCAGATGCCCTGTCACGTTGTTTTCCGGGAGGTGGGAATTTTGAAGACCCGGGTCCCATTTTGGCTGAAGGTGTGGTGGTCTCTGATCTTTTTCCTGAATTGGAGGCAGAGGTGCAGGCAGCCCAGTCAGAGGCTCCTGATCTTTGTCCTCCTGGGAGGTTGTTTGTGCCTCTCGCTTTGAGACACAAGATTTTTAAAGAACACCACAATACGGTCCTTGCTGGGCACCCGGGGGCAAGAGCCACACTGGATCTCATCTCTCTGAGATTCTGGTGGCCTGCGCTTCGTAAGTCGGTTGAGGGTTTTGTGGCAGCCTGCGAGACTTGCGCTCGTGCCAAAGTCCCTCATTCACGGCCATCAGGTCCTCTCCTTCCCTTACCCATTCCTTCCCGTCCTTTGACACATCTGTCCATGGACTTCATAACGGACCTGCCTCGTTCCTCGGGGAAGACTGTGATTCTGGTGGTGGTGGACCGTTTTAGCAAAATGGTGCATTTCATCCCTTTTCCGGGTTTGCCCAATGCTAAGACGCTGGCGCAGGCATTCATTGACCACATTGTCAAATTGCATGGTATTCCTTCAGACATAGTCTCTGATAGGGGCACACAGTTTGTTTCCAGATTCTGGAAGGCTTTCTGTTCTCGCTTGGGGGTTCGGTTGTCATTCTCTTCTGCTTTCCACCCGCAGTCGAATGGACTGACGGTGCGCGTCAATCAGAATCTGGAGACATATCTGCGCTGTTTTGTGGCGGAGAATCAGGAGGATTGGTGTTCTTTTTTGTCCCTTGCTGAGTTTGCTTTAAATAACCGTCGTCAGGAGTCCTGTGATAAGTCACCATTTTTTGGTGCATATGGGTTTCATCCGCAGTTTGGGACTTTCTCGGGAGAGGGGTCTTCTGGTTTACCTGATGAGGACAGATTCTCCTCGTCTTTGTCATCTATTTGGCAAAAGATTCAGGATAATCTAAAGAGCATGAGTGAGAGATATAAGCGTGTGGCAGATAAGAGACGTGTGCCTGGTCCGGACCTGAATGTTGGTGATCTGGTGTGGTTGTCTACCAAGAATATCAAATTGAAGGTTCCCTCCTGGAAGTTGGGTCCTAGGTTTATTGGGCCTTACAAGATCCTGTCTGTCATCAATCCTGTTGCCTACCGTCTTGATCTTCCTCTGACTTGGAAGATTCATAATGTTTTTCATAAGTCCTTATTGAAACCTTATGTTCAACCCATTGTACCCTCGCCTTTGCCTCCTCCTCCGATTATGGTTGATGGGAATCTTGAATTTCAGGTCTCTAGGATTGTGGATTCTCGTCTTGTCCGCGGTTCTCTCCAGTACCTCGTTCATTGGGAGGGTTATGGTCCTGAGGAGAGGATGTGGGTCCCAGGGCTTTCCATAGGTCCCATCCTGAGAAGGTGGGCTCTGAGTGTCCGGAGTCCACTCGTAGAGGGAGGGGTACTGTCACAACCAGACAGCTGTGAAGCTCTGACAGAAGCCTTTCAGAACCTCCTCCTTGAGTTTTCTTTGTTTTGTTTTCAGTTCCTCATCTCGTTAGCCTCTCTCAGCTGTCATGCAGTTGGACTGATTGCTTCCCTTTAAATTTCTCCCCATAATGCAGTAGTGTGCGGCTTATACAACTTCCTGGAGTGTGTGTGCATGCTGTTCCTATATCCCAGTCTTCTGCAAGATAAGTGCTGTATATTTATTTGTGATTTTCTGTTTGCTGGATCTTAGGAGACCCTGACTCCCTCCGTGTCTAGTGTAGGGAGCCGGTGGTTGTGTCCCCTCACTATTGTAGGGTCTTCAGGCGTTAGATAGTCGAGGTACGTGGATATGCGACCATCCACCTTTGGGGTGTTCGCATAGGCTGAGCAGTCAGGGAGAGTGTGCCAGGTCTCATGCAGGGGTCTCCCTTTTGTTCCTTAGTTGTGGATCCAGTGAGTCATAGATTATTTTGCATTGTCTTGTTTCCTGTACACCATCCGTGACAGTATCATAGTGCCATCTCCCCCATAATGTGCCAGTATTATAGTGCCACCTCCCCCCATAATGTGCCAGTATCATAGTGCCATCTCCCCCATAATGTGCCAGTATTATAGTGCCACCTCCCCCCATAATGTGCCAGAATTATAGTGCCATCTCCCCTCAAAATGTGCCAGTATCATAGTGCCTCCCCCCCAATGTGCCAGTAGTATCAGTGCCATCACCCCCCATAATGTGCCAGTGTCATAGTGCCTCCCCTCCATGTGCCAGTAGTATCATAGTGCCATCTCCCCCAATAATGTGCCATTATCATAGTGCCATCTCCCCTCAAAATGTGCCAGTGTCATAGTGCCTCCCCCCCAATGTGCCAGTAGTATCATAGTGCCATCTCCCCCCATAATGTGCCAGTATCATAGTGCCTCCCCCCAATGTGCCAGTAGTATCAGTGCCATCTCCCCCCATAATGTGCCAGTGTCATAGTGCCTCCCCCCAATGTGCCAGTAGTATCATAGTGTCATCTCCCCCCATAATGTGCCAGCATCATAGTGCCATCTCCCCCCATAATGTGCCAGTATCATAGTGCCTCCACCCCCCAAATGTGCCAGTAGAATCATAGTGCCTCTCACCTGTCCCCCTCGCCAATGTGCCAGTAACAGATTAAAAAAAAAAAAAAAAAACACTTTTACTTACCTCCGCTGCGATGCAGGCCTCTTCTGGCCTGTGTCCCGCGCTGTACGGCTCAGGCGGCGCAATGACGTCATTGCGCCGCCTGCACCGGCCTCTGATAGGCTGCGGGCCTTGTGCCGGCAGCCTATCAGAGGAACAGGGAAAGGAAACGCCTCTCCCTCCCCTGTCGCAGCAGCGAAGCGCTCATCTTCTAGAGTGCCCTGCCGCCGCCACCACCAGTCTGGGCACCACCGGGATTCGTCTGATTTGTATCCGGTAAATTACGTCGGGATTCGAGTCCACGAATCCCACGAATCCAGCAAGATCCCATCTCTAGTTCTGATCCATCACATAAAATTCAGATTAAAAAAACATTGAACTTAAGACTGTAATGTTACAAAATATGAAAAAAGTAAAGGCACTGTATAACTGCACCACTGAATGGCAAATAATCAATATTTTTAGTGCCACTAATACACACCAAAAAGGTATTTAGAACTTATAACTGCACTGCTGAACGGCAAATAATATATATGTTTTGTGCCACTAATAAACGCCCATAAGGGCTTTATTACATATAACTGCACTGCTGAAATGCAAATATGTTTTTTTTGCCACTAATACCTGCAAAAAGCGCTGTAATTTTCTCACTTCACCACACAACGGCAAAAATATTTTTTTTGCGCCACTAGTACACGCCAAAAAGGGCTTTAGAACATACAGTGCCTTGCAAAAGTCTTCACCCCCTTGACTTTTTTCGTATTTTGGTACCTCACAACCTGGAATTAACATGGATTGTTTGAGGATTTGCATAATTTAATTTACAGAGCATGCCCACAACTATGAAGATTTTTTTATTTTTTTGATTGTGAAGCAAACAACAAATAGGAGAAAATAACAGAAAAAGTCAATGTGCATAACTATTTACCCCACTAAAGTAAATACTTTGTAGAGCCACCTTTTGCGGCAATCACAGCTCCAAATTGCTTTGTATAAGTCTCTATGAGCTTGCCACATCTTACCACTGGGATTTTTGCTCATTCCTCCTTGAAAACTGCTCCAGCTCCTTCAAGTTGGATGGTTTGCGCTTGTGAACAGCAATCTTTAAAGGGGTTATCCAGGATTGGGGACATTGCTACAAGTGAACACCAAGCACATAAATATTACATACATTCCTGTCCTACCTGTGCCAGACTTTTCTAATGCCCCATTTTCATGTCATAAATCCTCTGCCGGAAGTGCCGCTTTTCAAAGATTCAGTGACGTACCGGGTCCCTTACTGCAGAGCGAAGCCTCTGCTTCCGCTTCGCAGGGAGCCCGGTGACGTCACCGTCAGCCTTAGTGCGCTCAGTGATTATGCAAAGCGCACTGAGGGGCGGAAACTAGGTGGCAACACATGACGCTAAACACCGCCCCTCTGGTCCTGTGACATCACCGGGCAGTGCGCTTTCTTCTCAATGAAGGAGGCAGAGCACTATGCTGCTTAGCATAGTAAATGCCTCCTATGTAAAATACATGCAAATTCTGCAGCTGGCTGGAGAAAGAATGATTCAGGGGGGCGGATGCACAGAGGAGGTGACGATGTGCGGCAGGAAGTTAGCGCTAACATAAACATCGATGTCAACAATGAGTGGGGGACTGAGGGAGCCCTGTAGAAGAGGAGAAAATACAAGAAAACATATGTGGGGACCTTGAATCGGCTATTAAGAATGTGTAAACGTATTTAAAAGAAAATGTTTTGATCCCGGACAACCCCTTTAAGTCTGACCACAGATTTTCTTTATTACATTTTTAAGTTTAGATTTTTATTGAAAAGAAGTGCAAACATACACATATTGTAAACATTGTACAAATGTAAGTGTTGACATAACAGGTACAATGCATGTTCCAGGAAGAAGGAAAGACAAATGCCCATCTTTGGATACTATACAAAGCAGATACTATCTCGAGAGGTCAGACATATCAATGCAAAGGAGTTCACATGAAGTTCCTACAGGAGATCCATATTTTCCAATTGGAGCTAAAAAGATGTATCTTACGGCTTTCCCATGCTGCTATCTCTTCAAATCTGTATATCTGGTCAATTTTCCCTATCCATTGCGATATGGAGGGGAGTTCCGTGGATAACCAAAATCTTGGGATTAAAAGGGGAGCAGCACTTAACATAATGTGGAAGAGTCGGGGAGGGGCTATAGTAGAGTTGGATGGTGGGAGACCCAACAAGGCCAATTGAGGCGAAAATTTTATTTTTGATTAGCAAATTTTGTTAGCCATGTTAAAGATCTCGGACCACCAAGGGAACATAACCACCATATTTGAAAGAATGAGCCTTTTTGTTCTTTACACCTCCAGCAGGTATCTGAGCCATCTGGGTTATATCGGCACGTTATATCAGGGGTCCTATTCCCTCGAGTTAAAATCTTGTATCCATTCTCCTGTGTTCGGACACATCTGGATGATTTGTGTGGAAGCAATAAGAGTCTCGAAACGTCGGTTTGAGAAAAAGAAGAACCTAGATCTCTCTCCCAGAGGCCCACAAATGCCGTTTTAATTAAAGAAACTGGATTACTTAGTTTCTTATAAAGCTGGGATATTAATCTAGTATGTTTTGAATGGTCGATTATTAAAGTCTTTCACGCAGATTCACTCTATTAACCTAATAACAGTGTTATGTCTACGGCATCCCCCCTATTAAAACTGTGCTTACCGTTAGTTCCTTGCTGGCATCGTGCAGAAAAACACTTTTAATCCGTATGCAAATGAGGCTGTGAAGGGGCCTGGGCACTGGCCGTTGTAACGCCTCCCCTGGGCACCTTCACAGCCTCATTTGCATATGGATTAAAAGTGTTTTTCTGCACGATGCCAGCAAGGAACTAACGGTAAGCACAGTTTTAATAGGGGGGATGCCGTGGACATAACACTGTTATTAGGTTAATAGGGTGAATCTGTGTGAAAGACTCCCTTTAACCCTTCGAGCCATGTCAGCGGGCACATTAATGCCCCCATGAGGATGTTTTTGGAAATAAATGAGAGTAAAAATGATAATAGAGGAGGAAAGGGCCTGCAATCTGGGAAGATTTGTAAAATATTATTGTTATTCAAAACTACTCCATCTTCTCCATAGAAAGAAAGTATCGGAAGTGTAGAGTTCCGAATAGTGTGTGGTAGGCATTCCCGCAGGGTTATGGGTGCATGAGCTAAAACGTTGCTTATTTGGATCAGCGGTGATGGCAGCGGTATGGCATGTTGAGAGGATTGTAATAATTTCCATGCCGAGAGTGTTGCTTTCACAATTGGGTTAAGAGGTCTGCCTTGGGTTGGAAAATTCCCCTGTCCAACTAGAAGACCCAAAGGATAAGAACCTAGATCGCTCTGCTCTATGCAAACCCAGGGCTTCTCTGATGACCTAGCTAGCCAATCGACTACCCTTGAAAGTAGAACAGATCTCCTATATAATTCAGGGTCAGGAACTGCTATTCCCCCACATTGCTTGGGTCTGCAGAGAACAGAGCAAGCCAGTCGGGCCCTCTTCCCAGCCCATAAAAAAGAGCTGATTTGCCTTTTTATTTTAGTATAATATATCTTTGGTACTGGAATAGGTAAAACCTGTTGGATATATGTCAGTCGGGGCAGTACGAGGGAGGTAACCATATTTTTCTTTCCAAACCATGACAACATTGGAGTTTTTAGCAGGGTGAGTTCAGGGCCGTCTTTAATGTTGATTGGACCCTGGGCAAAAATTTACACCTTAGCAGGCAATCACGCCCTCCACCACAACACAGGAAGAAGACCAGGGCTCGGCTCACCCTAGTGTTACAGTGCACCCCAGCACCCCACAGTATGCAGTATAGCACCCTATTGTATACAGCAACCCACAGTATGCAGTATAGCACCCTATAGTATACAGCACCACACAGTATGCAGTATAGCACCCCACACTATACAGTACCCCACAGTATATAGTAGAGCAGTATATCAGCCCACAGTATACAGCACCCCACAGTATACAACACCTCACAGTATACAGTAGAGCAGTATAGCACCTCACCGTATACAGCACCCCAAACTATACACGATACAGCACCCCACACTATACAGCCCCCCACACTATACAGTACAGCAGTATAGCACTCTAAAATATACAGCACCCATAGTATACAGTATACAGCCCCTCACAGTATACCTCCCCCCACAGTATACAGCCCCCCACAGTATACAGTACAGCAGTATAGCACTCCACAATATACAGAACCCACAGTATACAGTATACAGCCCCCCACAGTATACAGCCCCCCACAGTGTAGCACTCCACAATATACAGCAACCACAGTATACAGTATACAGCCCCCCACACTATACAGTACAGCAGTATAGCACTCCACAATATACAGCACCTACAGTATACAGCCCCCCACAGTATACAGTACAGCAGTAAAGCACTCCACAATATACAGCACCCACAGTGTACAGCCCCCACAGTATACAGCCTCCCACAGTATACAGTACAGCAGTATAGCACTCCACAATATAGAGCACCCACAGTATACAGTATACAGACCCCCACAGTATACAGACCCCCACAGTATACAGGCCCCCACACTATACAGCACACCACAGTATACAGTATACAGCACCTCACACTATACAGCCCCCCACAGTATACAGTACAGCAGTATATTACTCCACAATATACAGCAACCACAGTATACAGTATACAGCCCCCCACACTATACAGTACAGCAGTATAGCACTCCACAATATACAGCACCTACAGTATATAGCCCCCCACAGTATACAGCCCCCCACAGTATACAGTACAGCAGTATAGCACTTCACAATATACAGCACCCACAGTATACAGTATACAGCCCCCCACAGTATTCAGTACAGCAGTATAGCACTCCACAATATACAGCACCCACAGTATACAGTATACAGCCCCCCACAGTATACAGGCCCCCACAATATACAGGCCCCCACACTATACAGCACCCCACAGTATACAGCACCCCACAGTATACAGTATACAGCCCCCCACCATATACAAGCCCCCACAGTATACAGCCCCCACAGTATACAGGCCCCCACACTATACAGCACCCCACTATACAGTAGTTTACAGTATATTAGCATAGCAGCTCCTGTCACCTTTTTCTGATGTAATCTTCACAAAAAAAGCTCCACAGTTAAGGCAAACTTCTACAGCAACACTCCTGGTAGGACCTTGATGATCTCATAGCCATGTGACCAGTAATATTGATAGGTTACTGGTCACATGGTGATGATGTCATCTAAGGTCCTAGAGAATTACAGCTCTCACAGTACGCTGCCTGGAGTGCGGACAGGCATGGCATGGCAGCACCCCCTGTGTAGCTGACAGCGTGACACCCGGGGCAGTGGCTAGCAGGGCTCAAGAGGCAGCTGCCTTGGGCCCCCCAGGAGCAACTGGGCCCGGGAAAGCTGCCCCTTTTGCCCCTTGTTAAAGACAGGCCTGGGTGAGTTGGTATTTTATCGATTGGAGGAGAGGAGTATAGCTCAATCGGAAAAGTGATGAATGGTCGGGTCCTATCTTGACTCCTAAGTAAGTAATATGAGGGGTGTCCCAGTTAAAAGGGGAGTTGGCTTTTATTATGTTTTTGATTGGGGTTGGGAGGTCTATACTAAGGATATGGGATTTATTCATGTTAAATTTGTTAATGTTATATATTAGTGGGAGGGCCCTCACTGGGTTGGTGTTCAATATAAGTAGATTATCTGCGAAGGCAGCTACTTTGTATTCGCACTGACCTACTTTAATGCCCTCTATCTTTCCCTCTCTCCTGATTGCTTGCAAAAGGGATTCCATGACTAGAACAAATAATAATGGTGATAATGGACAGCCCTGTCTAGTGCTATTTCAGATTATGAAGGATGGAGACAAAGTGTCATTTATAACGATAGAAGCCGAGGCATGTGTATATAGGGAGAAGATAGCCTTAATATACTGATCAGGGAATTTAAAAGCTAAAAGTACTTCTCTCATATATTACCAGTTTACCCTAACAAAGGCTTTCTCAGCGTCCGTGCTAAGGAGGACCAATGGGCGCTTAGTCTTTTTTGCAAAGTAGATTGCATTTAAGACTTTAGCTGTATTATCTCTGCCCTCCCTACCACGGACAAAGCCAACCTGATCTCCTTTGATCAGACTGGGGAGAAATCTGGAAAGGCGAGTGGCTAGCATTTTAGCTAATAGTTTTAAGTCTACATTTAGCAGGGAGATTGGGCGGTAATTGGTACAATCAGAGCCATCTTTCCCCTCCTTGGGGGCTCTGGACATGTCTATAGAAAGCGGGATGCCAGACAGGGAGCTATTGCATTTTGAGGGTAAATGTGATCCTAGTGTATTGCAATAAGTACGGTAATAAAGAGCTGGATAGCCATCCGGACCTGGGCTTTTCCCATTTGGTAGTTGTTTAATTGCTGCCATGAGTTTGTCTAAAGTGAAAGGTGTTGAAAGAGCTTGGGCTTGGGTGTGTGATAAGGCCGGTAAGGAAAGGGAATTGAGAAAGGATGACACAGATTCTTTCGGCCCTCTTGTATGTTATATAAGGAATAATAGAAGCTTTTAAATTGTTTAGCTATTTCTGAAGTAGCGAATACTTCTCTCCCTCCCCGGGTCTTGATCCTGTGAATATAATTATGGGATTTTCTCTGTTTGATGTGGTGCATCATGAACTTAGAAGCTTTATCTCCATGAGCGTAATATTTAAATTGCGAATGAAGATAGTATTTAGCTGATGTAGTATTAAGGTGTTTTTTTAAGGTTGTTCTTAATTCAGTAAGTTCTGCAAGATGTGAGTCCAACAGAGATTTTTTTATGAAGGGTTTCTTGACGCTGGATCTTTCTCTGTACGAGCTTTCTTAGATTTTTTCTTAACTCTGGCCCCCATGCTAATAAATTGGCCTCTCATGTAAGCCTTATGAGTGTCCCATAGTACATGTGGGGAGGTTCCCGGGCGAGAATTAAGAGAAAAAAAATTCCTCCATTAGTGTTTGAGATTCATGTTTTCCTCTGAGGAAATAAGTTGTTCGTTAAGTCTCCATCTAAATGCTCAAGGCTCTAATGTGGGAGCTAGGATGGTAACAAACACAGGAGAATGGTCTGAGAGGTGCATAGTGCCTATGTAGGCTTGGGTGCATAAGTGTAGGTGTTCTTTAGACAGGAACATATAATCCAGCCGATGGTAAGAGCCATGGGGTGGGGAGAAGAAGGTGTAGTCCTGTGTGGAGGGATTGAGGATACACCATGTATCACAAATAGATCCTTGATGTAGTTTTCTCTTAAGGTGTCTAAGTGCTTTAGTAATAATAGAGGATTTCTTGGATGATGAATCCAAGGAAGGATCCAGTGCTACGTTAAAATTGCCCCCAAGCGCAACCACACCCTCCTTATAGGTTTCTAGGAGGGAAAGCACCTCATCAAACCATGACACCTGATTAACATTAGGTGCATATACATTTGCAAAGGTATATAACTGGTTGGCAATAGTTCCTTTAACAAAGATGTATCTACCTTCAGCATCTTGGATGTGTGAGATGTATGTGAAAGGGAGACCTCTCTGGAACCCAATGCTTACGCCTCTAGAAGCAGAAGAATTAGAGCCACAGTGGTACCAATGTGGGTATGTTGAGCGAGTAAGATCTGGGTATTTGTTAAAGTGAAAGTGTGTCTCCTGAAGCGTCAGGACAGAGCATTTTTATTTTTTCGCATGAGCGAAAATTTGGCTACGTTTAGATGGGGCTTGAAAACCTTTGACATTGAATGAGCCTAAGTCAGCCATCCTTTAGAAAGGTGACTGAGTGAGTACAGCTGCTGGTTAATTGAGTGATATGTATAAATAAACGTTGTGGGTACTTAGCCTCCCAAGGCAGAGCTGCAGAGTTTCAAAGATGTCCATCCTTCCTACGGGTATTTAGCAAAGCTAGTCGGTGGTACCTGTCGTAATAACAAGAACTTTGAAAATAAAATAAAAAAACAAAACAAACTGCGGTTTTATAAATCAAGTGAGAATTGAGTAGTAGAGCATTTCTGCTCAGGCATCATAAGGGGGAATAGGTAAAATACCATGAGGCATTTCCCTCTTTGGAACTATTAATCTGGAGAGTTGCAATAACAGGGATCTAAAGAAATCTTCTATTTGTGGAAGATTGCAAGTATTAAGGTTTCCCTGATTAATTGAAAAGGGGGTAAAACCCCACTGGCCCGACTGGGGTAGAGAACCTAATGAGGTACTGATGATATGGGAGTGAATGCTCCCCTAACTCTGTACAAAAAGGTATATGATATAATTCTAAATGCAAAGGGATGTCAACCCTGATAACAATTCGCTATTTGCAAATTTGCCTTAGGCAGAAGACATGAAGGGAGGACTCCTACTGTCCCACATTGAACAGAGATTATATCCGGAATAGATAATGTGGAGATAAGTACTCCTTTATCTCTGCTCAATAGGGAAAGCAATATGAGGCTGAACACATAATGCTGTTACATTGTTAACAGATACTCTCATATTGTAAGTCCATAGACTCAATTTTTAAGCTAGATGAGAGTGATTGTGAACAGAATACTTATCCATAAGTGAGAGTCTCTTTGGGGAAGATGGAAAGTTCTCTCTTCTGGTTCTTTGGAGTTTTGGAGTGCGAGGAAGTTCCCATGGCTAAACTTTAGGCAGGTCAGGTAACGCAGACAGGTTTTGCACCACTTCCCAGTTGTCAATAGGTAATGGTGAAATCTGAAGGTGGTCATAGGCTTTATCCAGGTCGCTGCGACCATCATGGAGGAATGAAAGACCAAATGGGAAGGTCCAACGGTAGATGATCTTGTGATGACGTAAACAATCTGTGAGCGGTTTTAATGCTCTACGTTTCCTAAGTGTTAATTGGGCTAAGTCCTGGAATATGGTGATAACATTGTCTTCCCATTCTAATTGGTGTTTCTGACACTGGCCAGTATAGCTTCTTTACAAAAAAATGTAGAACTTTACAGATCACATCTCTGGGGGGTTCTGTGGGTTGCGGCTTTGGGTGGAGAGCCCTATGTGCTCTCTTGACTATTACTTCGTAAGCAGAGTCCGGTCCCAGTAATTTTAGTCAGATCTGAATCACTGTTTCAGGAATATTGACCAGTGATATTGTTTCAGGAATGCCTAAGAAACGCAAGTTATTATGTCTACTCCTGTTTTTTTGGTCTTCTATGGCGTTATACAGGGAGTTAATGTTGGTTTGGCATATTATCAGGCTAGAAGACACGTTGGTTTGATGATTTATTATTGCAGCCTGGGTTTCTTCTAGTGATTCTACCCTCCGGATTATGTGGCGCACATCCTCTTTAATAGAGGAGAGATCTTGGCTAAGGGGTCCCAGGGCGTCTGCCAGGGCCTCCTTTAAGTAAGCCCGAGAGATAGGAAGGCAGTCTATTTCAGTGGGATCTTCCCCTACCTTGTCAGCACTTGCCGCCCTGTGCCTGCTTGTGGCTTGCTGCGCACGGAGTTCTGGGCGCCATCTTGAAATCTTTGTTCACCGCTGCTGCGGCTGCTTTTTTAGTGAATTTCTCCATGTCTCCTGTCTGGCTAGAGGAACGGTTGTGTCCCGTCAGGTCTGTGGGCTTTGGGCCACCGTTCTTGACCATTTTGGGGTCCAGTAAGCGGTTTGAGACAAGCTGTGAGGGATATGCTAGCAGGAGAGCCACACTTCACGCGTCCATCTGTCTCCAGTGCTGGCTCCGCTCCCGTCTGACCACAGATTTTCTATTGGATTGAGATCTGGGCTTTGACTAGGCCATTCCAACACATTTATATGTTTCCCCTTAAACCACTCAAGTGTTGCTTTAGCAGTGTGTTTGGGGTCATTGTCCTGCTGGAAGGAAAAACTCAAATCTAACACAGAGTGGTACAGGTTTCGCTCAAGAATATCCCTGTATTTAGAACCATCCATCTTTCCCTCAACTCTTACCAGTTTCCCAGTCCCGGCTGCTGAAAAACATCCCCCCAGCATGATGCTGCCACCACTATGTTTCACTGTGGGGATGGTGTTCTTTGGGTGATGTGATGTGTTGGGTTTGCTCCAGACATAGTGTTTTCTTTAATGGCCGAAAAGGTTCAATTTTAGTCTCATTAGGCCAGAGCACCTTCCTCCATACATTTTGGGAGTCTTCCACATGCCTTTTCGCAAACTCACAACAAGCCTTTTTGTTTTTTGCTGAAGTAATGGCTTTCTTCTGTCCACTCTGCCATAAAGCCCAACTCTATGGAGTGTACAGCTTATTGTCGTCCTATGTACAGATATGTCCTGCTGTGGAACTCTGCAGCTCCTCCAGGGTTACCTTAGGTCTCTGTGCTGCCTCTCTGATTAATGCCCTCCTTGCCCGGTCAATGAGTTTTGGTGGGCGGCCGTCTCTTGGCAGGTTTTCTGTTGTGCCATGTTCTTTCCATTTGGTTATGATAGATTTGATGGTGCTCCTGGGGATCATCACAGGTTTGGATTTTTTTTATAACCTAACCCTGACTTGTACTTCTCAACAACATTGTCCCTTACTTGTTTGGAGAGTTCCTTGGTCTTCATGGCAGTGTTTGGTTAGTGATCCCTCTTGCTTAGGTGTTGCATCATTTGGGGCCTTTCAAAAAAGGTGTGTATATGCAATGACAGATCATGTGACACTTAGATTGCACACAGGTGGACATCATTTCACTAATTATGTGACTTCTGAAGGTAATTGGTTGCACCAGAGCTTTTTATGGTCTTCCTAACAAAGTGGGTGAATACATACGCACATGCCAATTTTCTGTTTTCTATTTGTAAACAATAGTTGTATTTATATATTTTTCTCATTTCACTTCACCAACTTAGGCTACGTTCACATCACCGTTCAGCCTTTCCGTTCTCCTGCTCCGTTTAGGAGCAGGAGAACGGAAAGGTCGGAAAAAGGCACATAACTGACGCCAAACTGAGTCAAACGGAGCCCTTAGCACCCCATAGATTATAATGGGGTTCGTTATGTTTCCGTTTAGAAGATGATTTTTAAGCGGAGACAAAAGTCCTGCACCACAACTTTTGTCTCCGCTTAAAAATCATCTTCTGAGCGGAAACATAACGGACCCCATTATAGTCTATGGGGTCCTTAGGCTCCGTTTGACTCAATTTGGCGTCAGTTATGTGCCTTTTCCATCCTTTCCGTTCTCCTGCTCCTAAACGGAGCAGGAGAACGGAAAGGCAGAACGGTGATTTGAATGAAGCCTTAGGCTATTGTGTTCTGATCCATCACATAAAATTCAGATTAACAAAACATTGAACTTAAGGCTGTAAAGTAATAAAATACAAAAAAAGTCAAGGTGGGTGAATACTTTTGCAAGGCACTGTATAACTACACCGCTGAAAAGCAAATATGTATTTTTTTGCCACTAATACATGCCAAAAAAGGCTGCCATTTTCTTACTTTACCACACAATGGCAAATATTTTTTTTTTGTGCCACTAATACACGCCAAAAAGGACTTTAGAACATATAACTGTACCACTAAACGGCAAATAATCTATATTTTTTGTGCCACTAATACACACCAAAAAGGTCTTTAGAACATATAACTGCAATGCTGAATGGCAAATAGGCACTTATTTTTTTTCCACTTATACACTCCACAAAAAAGGCTTTAGAGCATATAACTGCACCGCTGAATGGCAAATAATCTATATTTTTGTGCCACTAATACACGCCAAAAAGGGCTTTAGAACATATACAGTGGGGGAAATAATTATTTGACCCCTCACTGATTTTGTAAGTTTCTCCAATGACAAAGAAATGAAAAGTCTCAGAACAGTATCATTTCAATGGTAGGTTTATTGTAACAGTGGCAGATAGCACATCAAAAGGAAAATCGAAAAAATAACTTTAAATAAAAGATAGCAACTGATTTGCATTTCATTGAGTGAAATAAGTATTTGAACCCTCTAACAAAAAAAGACTTAATACTTGGTGGAAAAACCCTTGTTTGCAAGCACAGAGGTCAAACGTTTCTTGTAATTGATGACCAAGTTTGCGCACATTTTAGGAGGAATGTTGGTCCACTCCTCTTTGCAGATCATCTCTAAATCCCTAAGGTTTCGAGGCTGTCTCTGTGCAACTCTGAGCTTGAGCTCCCTCCATAGGTTTTCGATTGGATTAAGGTCCGGAGACTGACTAGGCCACTCCATGACCTTAATGTGCTTCTTCTTGAGCCACTCCTTTGTTGCCTTTGCTGTATGTTTTGGGTCATTGTCGTGCTGGAACACCCATCCACGACCCATTTTCAGTTTCCTGGCAGAGGGAAGGAGGTTGTCGCTCAGGATTTCACGATACATGGCTCCGTCCATTTTCCCGTTTATGCGAATAAGTTGTCCTGTGCCCTTAGCAGAAAAACACCCCCAAAGCAAAATGTTTCCACCCCCATGCTTGACGGTGGGGACGGTGTTTTGGGGGTCATAGGCAGCATTTTTCTTCCTCCAAACACAGCGAGTTGAGTTAATGCCAAAGAGCTCTATTTTGGTCTCATCAGACCACAGCACCTTCTCCCAGTCACTCTCTGAATCATTCAGGTGTTCATTGGCAAACTTCAGACGGGCCTGCACATGTGCCTTCCTGAGCAGGGGGACCTTGCGAGCTCTGCAGGATTTTAATCCATTGCGGTGTAATGTGTTTCCAATGGTTTTCTTGGTGACTGTGGTCCCTGCTAATTTGAGGTCATTAACTAACTCCTCCCGTGTAGTTCTAGGATGCTTTTTCACCTTTCTCAGAACCATTGACACCCCACGAGGTGAGATCTTGCGTGGAGCCCCAGAGCGAGGTCGATTGATGGTCATTTTGTGCTCCTTCCATTTTCGAACAATCGCACCAACAGTTGTCACCTTCTCTCCCAGCTTCTTGCTAATGGTTTTGTAGCCCATTCCAGCCTTGTGCAGGTCTACAATTTTGTCTCTGACATCCTTGGACAGCTCTTTGGTCTTTCCCATGTTGGAGAGTTTGGAGTCTGCTTGATTGATTGATTCTGTGGACAGGTGTCTTTTATACAGGTGACTAGTTAAGACAGGTGTCCTTAATGAGGGTGACTAATTGAGTAGAAGTGTCTAACCACTCTGTGGGAGCCAGAACTCTTAATGGTTGGTAGGGGTTCAAATACTTATTTCACTCAATGAAATGCAAATCAGTTGCTATCTTTTATTTAAAGTTATTTTTTCGATTTTCCTTTTGATGTGCTATCTGCCACTGTTACAATAAACCTACCATTGAAATGATACTGTTCTGAGACTTTTCATTTCTTTGTCATTGGACAAACTCACAAAATCAGTGAGGGGTCAAATAATTATTTCCCCCACTGTAACTGCATTGCTAAACGTCAAATAATATATATTTTTGTGCCACTAATACACACCAAAATGGGCTTTGGAACATATAAACGCACTGCTGAATGGCAAATAATATATATTTTTTTGCACTAATACACTCCAAAAAGGGCTGTCATTTTCTCACTTCACCACACAATAGCTAACCAACCCTTTTTTCTCACTAATACAAGCCAAAAAATGCTTTAGAACATATAGCTGCACCGCACTAGGGCAAATAAGACGTAGAAATAGTTTCTTCTAATAAACCCTGTTAATGGCACTTGCACCCCAATAACAAGAAAGGTTTGCTGGAATTACAGAGCTGTATAATGGCAATTTGAATCCTCAGTCAGTGCAGCAAGGTGTAATAGGATTGTTCCTATTACCCAGGCTGTAAACTCCCTTACTGAACCCTGTTCTGCTTTAATACTGTGGAATGATTCCTCCCTATCCTTTCCCTTCAATACAGCAAAAAAGAAAAGTTTTAAAGTCTTTTCTACCACTGTCCCTAGTGACTGCTGAAGTCTCTCCCTGCCCTAAGTACACTGGAAAATGGCTGAATCCAAGATGGCTGAGGCTATTTATAGGACTGTGACATTGCAGGGCTGTCTGTCTGCTGATTGGCTGCATGCATGGCATTGTGGGTGATCCCCCATTCCCAGAGTTCCTTGCTCCATCTTCTAACACGTGCAGCATCCATTTGTAACCACGAAGCGTGAGGAAATTTTTCCTAAAATTTTGATCGAATTCCACTTCCTCAACTTCGATTCGGTCATCTCTACATATGATACTCCAATAGAGGGTTTCTTACTAAGTGCATTATTTTACATTTTGAAACTGAACTACATGCAATTTACATTGTATTCATAATTTTTCCAGAGAATCAAAATCTTTTTCCAAGTTATTAATCCCTCCAGGAATATAAAAATCTGATAATGCGAACAGCAATAACAGGATTTTATTCATTTTTAGTTATCTTTGTTGGAAAAATACTTTCTTCATTCAGTGATATTTTTGCAGACTTCTTGGCTTCAACTAAATAGAGAGTCCATAATGGTGTTGCTCATATAAACAGAATTACATTACAATGTCAATAAAAAAGTTATTAAACCTAAATTTAAGGACATTGAGTCACTTTATAGAATACAGTAGGAGATTATATTGATAATATCATATAGCAATATGACATTATTTTTAATGTCTTTTTATCAAATTTTTGCTAAAGGAACAATCTAGACAGAACTATCAAGTCTTGCAGCATAATTCTAAAGGCCCCTATACATGCTAGAAGGTTTGGATAACAGAAAAAAATGCACCAAACTATACTTGCTAGTCATACAAGTAGATATTAAAAGCTGAGACTTTTGCCAATATATTCCTGTCAGGAAAATATCGGAGCCCATCATGCACCACGTCATGGTCACTCAGCATGGCAAGGGGTCCTACCACTACGCTAACTATGGTGTGAACAAGGTCTGAAGGTGATGTAATCCAGCTCACAGCCAAGCTTCCACACAACCACATAGCAGGACAACTATGCAATGTGAACAAAGCAAGACTGTAAGCCACACCCAAATCAGACCGTGTGATGGAGGTTACCAGGTGCAAAAGAGTGTTTGAATGCCAGGTAAAGGCACATACACTACATATAAAACAATTCACAAAAATATTGTGGCAAATATGGCGGAGCTGCTCAAACCCCTAACACTGTAGCATGTTTTTCATTGGGGGAGCAGTCCCACCGCATGTGGACTGCAGTAACCGACTATCCCCAGCAAAAAAATGCATACAATGGAGGATGACGGCGCGGTCCACATGCACCACAAAGGCATCCTATACACAACGAGGCATTGTGCGGATGAAATATTAATCATATAAATCACAGAAAAAAATGCACCAAACGGATATGTCACTGACTATACTGGCTAGTCATACAAGTAGATATTAAAAGCTGAGACTTTTGCCAATATATTCCTGTCAGGAAAATATCGGAGCCCATCATGCACACCATAGTTAGCGTAGTGGTAGGACCCCTTGCCATGCTGAGTGACCGTGACGTGGTGCATGATGGGCTCCGATATGTTCCTGACAGGAATATATTGGCAAAAGTTTTGCACCTGGTAACCTCCATCACATGGTCTGATATGGGTGTGGCTTACAGTCTTGCTTTGTTCACATTGCATTAGTTGTCCTGCTATGCGGTTGTGTGGAAGCTTGGCTGTGAGCTGGATTACATCACCTTCAGACCTTGTTGACACCATAGTTAGTGTAGTGGTAGGACCCCTTGCCATGCTGAGTGACAGTGACGTGGTGCATGATGGGCTCCGATATTTTCCTGACAGGAATATATTGGCAAAATTCTCAACTTTTAATATCTACTTGTATGACTAGCCAGTATAGTCAGTGGCATATCCGTTTGGTGCATCTTTTTCTGTGATTTATATGATTATAATTTCATCCGCACAATGCCTCGTTGTGTATAGGATGCCTTTGTGGTGCATGTGGACCGCGCCGTCATCCTCCATTGTATGCATTTTTTTGCTGGGGATAGTCGGTTACTGCGGTCCACATGCGGTGGGACTGCTCCCCCAATGAAAAACACGATACAGTGTTAGGGGTTTGAGCAGCTCCGCCATTTTTGCCACTATATTTTTGTGAAGGTTTGGATAACAGCCTAATGCGTTTAGGGAGCTTCAGACTCTGACAGATGATTTTGGAAGCAGAAGGATTGGATGAAGTGATTATTTTCTCCTTGTACTTTAATTCTTCTCTTGTGTCTGGCACCATCTCTTCCCTCTCTGCCAATTAACTCAGCCAAACTAAATGTGTATGTGTACAGGGCAGTCAAGAAAAAGACAGGAAAGATATGTAGCTGTTGGCTTATAGCAATTGAATCTGTATGGTCAACTTTAAGGAGCTCTGTGTTAAGAAGTGGAAGTGGATGTGGACCCATGAGTAACTATACAGATTTGGCTTGGAACTACAGCTAAATTGAAGTGGCTCCCCTGGTTTTCACCCTTTAAGCCCTGTTCAGACATCTGGACTCTACTGCAAGGCAACCACCAGGTTGCTACCTCTTGATATAGTCTCTATTCAGTGACACCTGACACAAGTTAGCCAAAAGACAATGGTGTGTGACACCAAGGTTACAGGCTAAAGCATAATCGGTGGACAGATCGATTTCATGCAAGCAGAGTTTGTGCAATATAGTAGGGAAGAGTTAGGAAATACAGGAAGGCAGATAGTAGTGAGGTCAGACCGCACTGGGCCAAATTTTATATACAGGCAGCAGTTTAGCACAGGGGATGAGAAGTCACGCAAGACTTTGTTGAATAGCTTCTTTATTTGATTTTTAAAGTGGAAACTTCCTGAATAATTAACTTCACCTCAGAGGTCGTACGTTTTAATTCTGTACAGAGGTAGATCTCCGTACAGCATTAAAATGCAGTTTTTAGCAAAGCAACTTCAAATGTAGCATCTGAAGCTTGCTTTGGTCATCCCTAATGGTGATGATGTCATTAAAGGTCCTGGCAGATTCTTCTATCTGACTAGGGAACTACACCATAATCTGTGCAGTTCCCTTACTAGATGTACAGGACCTGTGACATAATTACAGGTCCTTTAACTTTCTCCACAGATGGTAGGGACACTATACTGAAGTTGGATGTAATAAGTGTAATTAGAGGGTGTGGACTATCCTCCGTCATGCTTGAAGTCAAGGGGGCAGCGGCCTCCTTGCTTCAAGTCAAGATAACCAAGCCCCCTTCCCTGCCACTTTGCTGGGACTGACAGCTGGAAGTTCGGCTGCCTTTGCCGAACTCTCTGCATAAGCGCTGTCAGTCACAGCTAAGGGGAGGGAAGGGGGCTTGGTTATCTTGACTTGAAGCAAGGAGGCCGCTGCCCCCTTGACTTCAAGCATCACTAGAGAAGCGCGCCAGCAGGGGATAAAAAAATGTTTTCTGAGCTTTAGCCGCGTTGGCCTTCAGGAAGAAAATTATCATCGGAAACGCACTGCTGGCTGCTACCAGGTACTGCTGGCGGCTTGGTATGGTTTTTGGAGGTGACAGAATCCCTTTAAACATAAACATTTTCCCATACAAATGAATCTCAGAATTCTGCAATTAATTCAGCCCGAACCACTTAACAGACAGACGCAGTTCAAACTGCGTTTTGAAGCTCTCAATGCTGAGATGTGTGCAGTGAATATTTGGAGTCAATGGAATTTGTAATTTTTTATTAGTTTACATAAAAAAAACAACAACATACTGTAGAAATGAATGGTATAATCTGCGATTAATGCAGCCCAAACCCCTTAACATACAGGCTCAGTTTAAACTGCATTTTGAAGCGCTCAGTGATGAGAGATGTGCTACAGTATGTATTTTTTTAGTAAAATATAGGAACTGATTCACTAGCTTCCAGTTGCTTTTTCTGACCTTTATAGGTCAGGGCTTGAGTTACCTTTATTAGGTATGTGCTTATTTTTCTTCAATCTCTCTTCTATTTTATTAAAACAATTGGTAAAACAGTAGCACATATTAGCTTGGTGAGTAAGCTTGTATGGATGAAAATGAACAGCAATGGAACTTTAAAATGCATCATTTTAACTTAAAATGGATTGTAAGGTCATCTACATTGTTACCTAAGCAAATTGTTGTTGTTGATAAAATCATACATACAGTATGTTCTTAAGTGTTTAATTCATCATTTTAAGAGCATAACTACAAGATAGCCAGATACATTTGGCTGATTCCACACAGTTAGGATAATACTCTATTGGCAATCAGGACAATATTCCATACTGAATAGTTGCACCTTACGAATGGCATGCCAGAATAGGAAATCTTTTTATTTAGCTGGTAGTTTCAGGGGAGGTCCATGCCTATAGTGTACTTTTACAACAAAATCTAAATCACATTGTTCAGCAATAATTGGAACCTTGGCCTAGAAAAGTCACCCTATTTGTCATTTGACACCTTCAAAATGTGGTGAGAAAAATGGGGTTGGTTTAACCAAAGGGCATTTTCTTTACTGCTAAAGACAAAAGATGGCGCAAATTGTAGCACAATCTTCTTTTCTTTTTCTGTCTATAAAATAGTCCAAGAAGCATCATATGTATTAGGAGATGTGCAAGTTCTCTTTAGGCTTAAACGGGTGAAACTGATATAACTGAGTTTATGTAACACTGTGTAAAAACCACACTACCTTTCAAGATCTCTATAATGCTGCCTCTTAGTTCTTAAATAAGACTGTAGGACTTTCCAGTCCAAAAATATTTTTAAAACTGCTAAAAATGCTACAAATTTAAAAAAAGGTCATATTCACCTAACCAATTTTCTTAATAAGTATGTGGCTTAGTGGGAATGAGGCATGGTATATAATTCTCTAGCAAAGTAATCCAATCAAAAGGTGGTATAAAGTTAGACAAAAGTGCCTAGTCAAGCACCAAATTTAATATCCAGCCTCAAACAATGGGATACATTTCAAATATCTTTAGACTGCATATCTAAGGCTTTAAAGTATCAAATGTACTGTGCCAGAAAAGTAGAGTGGTTTGCCATTTTTGTTGGTGGAATATTATTCAAAGGTTAGGTGACACTCCAATTGAGTAATTATACGTGTAGCAAGAGATGGTTTCCAGGCTGAGTAGCAATGGTAGAAAATGAAACTCCTGTACTCCACTGGGTTGCTTCAAGTGTTGCGTTTATTAAACAAGCGGGTATCCAGTTTATAATTACTGAACGTCTTTGTCAGTTTGCCTTCTTCAGAGAACTGGAATTGCATATATAGATACGCAATGAATAAACAATAATGTGAATATGTGATGTGATATACAGAAACAAAAGTTATAAAATAAGTCAAACAAATAGTGTTAATCATATAAAAATCCTATCTGAGCAAGGGGACATCCTCGGTTAACTACAAGGTTATAGACAGTTGTGCTTCCAGGAAATTTTTGGATATCAATGTACAGTATATCAATGGAAGAGACGTCGTCTGCTGGATCCTAGTAACTGGCTCCCAAACCTCATATGATCCACATTGATTGGTGTAGGGGTATTCGTTAATGGGAATATTTGACGGCATCAACATTACCACTATATAAGGGAAGATTGATAAGGAGTAAGTGGGGATATCAAACAACAATGCATAGATTAGAGGAACATAAATAGCAGTAAAAATAGTATTGTCAACAGTAGTAGTAGTAGTAGTAGTAGTAGTAGTAGTAGTAGTAGTAGTAGTAGTAGTAGCAAATGTCTGGTCAGTTTAAGACTCTATGAAATTTTTGTTGTTGTTTACCTGGATGAGCCGCACTGGGTAGAGAAAAGGAGAAGGTCTGGAGCCCAGAATTAAAAAAGGTTGTGGCAAAGGGTTAAACACCCTAAGTAGTTATTTTAGAGTGGGCACTGTGGCCCTAGGTAGGCACAGTGTGCAAAAGGGCTGATGCCCTAAGGAAATGGCGCCGTAAATGATGTTTCTATCACGCCACACGTGGAACCTGGGAGGAGGAGGAAGAGGGAGCACCTAAGATGGCAGCCACAGCGTCTGGCAGGGTCTGGACATGTGCTGGCGCCGATGGTGGATGGGGCTTCTGAAGGGAGAAACAAAGATGGCCGCCATAGCGCCGAATGTGTATTGCACATGTATGGGGGCCATAATGCTAGCTGAATGGGAAAACGGGATTATATATAGCGCTCTGTTATTAAATATGTGTGAATTGTAAGCACCAATTACTTGGAGCAGGGAAGAAGGGATTATGGAGCATATATTACAATCAGAAAGGAGATATTATATTGGAAAATAAAAGAAGGTAAAGAACGGAAAGGAGAGAGAAAGAAGAAAGGGTAGATGGTGAAAAAGGGGAAGGTTAGAGCTAAAAGAGGAAGAAATGAGGAGTAGAAACAGAAAAAAATGAGGAAAAATTAGGGAAAAAGGAAAAGAAGATGGTAATGGGGAAAATGAAAATAAAATAGAAAAAGTTAAGTAAATGAAAAGAAATAGAAGTAATAGAAAATAAAAAATAAAAATAAAATACAGTAAACAAATAAAATAAATAAATAAAATAAATTAAATATAAACTAAACTAAACAATAAAAAAGAGAGAATAGAATATAGAAAAAAAATATAAGGGAAAAAACAAAATGGAAATGGTGTGTATGCTGTAGAGGATGGAAGAGTGGAAAAGAGAGTGAAGAGAGATAAGCAAAGAGAAAATCAGGGATAAGATAAAAGTGGAGATAAATAAAAGTAAACTGGAAAAAAATGGCGTGGTGTTAAACAGGCAGGAAGTGCTCAAACCCATATGCAGTTGTGCATATATATACAGGGGAGAAAAGCCTGCACTTGTGGTCCATTGCTAATGGCGATCCCCAGCAAAAATGCATACAGTGGAGAATGCCTACAGGGGACCACAAGTACCACAATAAACATCCTACACAAGATAGCAATTATGTGGATGTGATAACCAATATAACAATATAATAATAGAAAAGACAGGTGCACCCTGCAGTCTTACTAAACCCTCAAACTGATGTTAAAATTGAGAGATTAGCTAACATGTCCTACTATGGAGAACATGTCTGAGCCCGAGCACCGCGCCAAGGTTTCTCAAGATCCATACTCCGATGAGGACGACAAGCATGCAGATGAGCTTCCCGGAGATAGGTTCTGACAGTTTGTGCAGAAATTCTTTGGTTATGCAAACCGATTGTTGCTGCAGCTGTCCGGGTGGCTGGTCTCAGACAATCATGGAGGTGAACATGCTAGATGTGGAGGTCCTGGGCTGATGTGGTTACACGTGGTTATTAGGCCTGTTGGATGTACTGCCAAATAAACGCCTTTGGAGACAGCTTATGGTAGAGAAACAGGAGATACTCAGGTTATACCAGCATGGTCCATATCACTATATACAAGAAGATGTATAACTTCTACCAGCTGTATGTATATAATTATATACAGAAGATGCTCAGGTTATTCAAGCATGGTCCATATGACTATATACAAGAAGATTTCTAACTTATACCAGCTGTACATATATAATTATATATATATATATATATATATGAATATATACAGGGAGTGCAGAATTATTAGGCAAGTTGTATTTTTGAGGATTAATTTTATTATTGAACAACCATGTTCTAAATGAACCCAAAAAACTCATTAATATCAAAGCTGAATATTTTTGGAAGTAGTTTTTAGTTTGTTTTTAGTTTTAGCTATTTTAGGGGGATATCTGTGTGTGCAGGTGACTATTACTGTGCATAATTATTAGGCAACTTAACAAAAAACAAATATATACCCATTTCAATTATTTATTTTTACCAGTGAAACCAATATAACATCTCAACATTCACAAATATACATTTCTGACATTCAAAAACAAAACAAAAACAAATCAGTGACCAATATAGCCACCTTTCTTTGCAAGGACACTCAAAAGCCTGCCATCCATGGATTCTGTCAGTGTTTTGATCTGTTCACAATCAACATTGCGTGCAGCAGCAACCACAGCCTCCCAGACACTGTTCAGAGAGGTGTACTGTTTTCCCTCCTTGTAAATCTCACATTTGATGATGGACCACAGGTTCTCAATGGGGTTCAGATCAGGTGAACAAGGAGGCCATGTCATTAGATTTTCTTCTTTTATACCCTTTCTTGCCAGCCACGCTATGGAGTACTTGGACGCGTGTGATGGAGCATTGTCCTGCATGAAAATCATGTTTTTCTTGAAGGATGCAGACTTCTTCCTGTACCACTGCTTGAAGAAGGTGTCTTCCAGAAACTGGCAGTAGGACTGGGAGTTGAGCTTGACTCCATCCTCAACCAAAAAGGCCCCACAAGCTCATCTTTGATGATACCAGCCCAAACCAGTACTCCACCTCCACCTTGCTGGCGTCTGAGTCGGACTGGAGCTCTCTGCCCTTTACCAATCCAGCCACGGGCCCATCCATCTGGCCCATCAAGACTCACTCTCATTTCATCAGTCCATAAAACCTTAGAAAAATCAGTCTTGAGATATTTCTTGGCCCAGTTTTGACGTTTCAGCTTGTGTGTCTTGTTCAGTGGTGGTCGTCTTTCAGCCTTTCTTACCTTGGCCATGTCTCTGAGTATTGCACACCTTGTGCTTTTGGGCACTCCAGTGATGTTGCAGCTCTGAAATATGGCCAAACTGGTGGCAAGTGGCATCTTGGCAGCTGCACGCTTGACTTTTCTCAGTTCATGGGCAGTTATTTTGCGCCTTGGTTTTTCCACACGCTTCTTGCGACCCTGTTGACTATTTTGAATGAAACGCTTGATTGTTCGATGATCACGCTTCAGAAGCTTTGCAATTTTAAGAGTGCTGCATCCCTCTGCAAGATATCTCACTATTTTTGACTTTTCTGAGCCTGTCAAGTCCTTCTTTTGACCCATTTTGCCAAAGGAAAGGAAGTTGCCTAATAATTATGCACACCTAATATAGGGAGTTGATGTCATTAGACCACACCCCTTCTCATTACAGAGATGCACATCACCTAATATGCTTAATTGGTAGTAGGCTTTCGAGCCTATACAGCTTGGAGTAAGACAACATGCATAAAGAGGATGATGTGGTCAAAATACTCATTTGCCTAATAATTCTGCACGCAGTGTATATATATACACTCACCTAAAGAATTATTAGGAACACCTGTTCTATTTCTCATTAATGCAATTATCTAGTCAACCAATCACATGGCAGTTGCTTCAATGCATTTAGGGGTGTGGTACTGGTCAAAACCATCTCCTGAACTCCAAACTGAATGTCAGAATGGGAAAGAAAGGGGATTTGAGCAATTTTAAACGTGGCGTGGTTGTTGGTGCCAGACGGGCCGGTCTGAGTATTTCATAATCTGCCCAGTTACTGGGATTTTCACGCACAACCATTTCTAGGGTTTACAAAGAATGGTGTGAAAAGGGAAAAACATCCAGTATGTGGCAGTCCTGTGGGCAAAAATGCCTTGTGGATGCTAGAGGTCAGAGGAGAATGGGCCGACTGATTCAAGCTGATAGAAGAGCAACGTTGACTGAAATAACCACTCGTTACAACCGAGGTATGCAGCAAAGCATTTGTGAAGTCACAACATGCACAACCTTGAGGCGGATGGGCTACAACAGCAGAAGACCCCACCGGGTACCACTCATCTCCACTACAAATAGGAAAAAGAGGCTACAATTTGCACGAGCTCACCAAAATTGGACTGTTGAAGACTGGAAAAATGTTGCCTAGTCTCGATTTCTGTTGAGACATTCAAATGGTAGAGTCCAAATTTGGCGTAAACAGAATGAGAACATATATCCATCATGCCTTGTTACCACTGTGCAGGCTGGTGGTGTAATGGTGTGGGGGATGTTTTCTGGGCACACTTTAGGCCCCTTAGTGCCAATTGGGCATCGTTTAAATGCCACGGGCTACCTGAGCATTGTTTCTGACCATGTCCATCCCTTCATGACCACCATGTACCCATCCTCTGATGGCTACTTCCAGCAGGATAATGCACCATCTCACAAAGCTCGAATCATTTCAAATTGGTTTCTTGAACATGACAATGAGTTCACTGTACTAAAATGGCCCCCACAGTCACCAGATCTCAACCCAATAGAGCATCTTTGGGATGTGGTGGAACGGGAGCTTAGTGCCCTGGATGTGCATCCCTCAAATCTCCATCAACTGCAAGATGCTATCCTATCAATATGGGCCAACATTTCTAAAGAATGCTATCAGCACCTTGTGGAATCAATGCCACATAGAATTAAGGCAGTGCTGAAGGCAAAAGGGGGTCCAACACTGTATTAGTATGGTGTTCCTAATAATTCTTTAGGTGAGTGTATATATATATATATATATATATATATATATATATATATACTATATGTATTATTATGTATAGTGATATGGACCACACTGGTAAAACCTTGGTATCTCTTGTATATAATTATATATGTACAGCTTAGGATTGGGCAATATAACGATCTTGACGATATACAGCGGTATTAGGAAACAGCTATATGGCAATATAGCTACTTAATAAAAACCTCAGTATTTTGTGAGGTCATAGAAGCGGTCATATGTGCTTACCACCTAAAAATCTGAATCCGCGGCTGCCCGCCCCTGAATGTTTGCATACCACCAGTACAATCACTGCCTGCAGCGGCTGTCCCCAGCTCCTCCTCGCTCCCATAATAAAGTCTCCTCCCACCACCATCTGACGGAATCAGATGATGAGCGAGGCCACCGAGCAGCAAGGACAAGAGAGAGTGGCAGGAAAGTCTATTAAGTTACTCCAAAACCTAGTCCGACCCCCACAGAGTTCACAACTTCACCTGCGAGTAGAGAGAGACCCTAATATATATTACAGCTGCCCCGACCCGAGTGAATAAAGGTGTAATGTCTTCCTATAATAGTGACCATGTTTGTGTTCTACTGCGGCCCTGTCTCACTCTGGCCTACTCCTTCCTGCCCGCAAGCTGCACCACACTACTGCACATTGAAATATCAGGGATTAGGGAATGAGTCATCATGAGTCCCTCCCCACTCCCCTATACATGACATGACCAACAAGAAGACATTACTGTATGGAGGCCACAAGACATTGATTTATTGGTGGCCACCATATGTCAGTATAATGTCACCTTGTGCCTGCCCCCATACAGTAATGTCTCGTTGAGGCCGCCCCAGACAGTGCCCTGTACAGCATAACATCTCCTTGTGGCTGCCCCCATACAGTATAACGCCTCCGTGTGGCTTTCCTATACAGTATAACGTCTCCTTGTGGCTACCCCCATAAAGTATAACGTCTCCTTGTGGCTGCCCCCATACAGTATAACGTCTCCTTGTGGCTCCCATACAGAATAATGTCTCCTTGTGGCTGCCCCCATACAGTATAACGTCTCCTTGAGGCTGCCCCCCATACAGTTTAACATTTTATTGAGGCTGCCCCCATACAGTATAACGTCTCCTTGTGGCCCTCATACTGTTTAATGTCTCCTTGTGGCTGCCCCCATACAGTATAACGTTTCCTTGTGGCTGCATCCATACAGTTTATTGTCTCCTTGTGGCTGCCCTCATACAGTATAACGTCTTCTTGTGGCCCCTATACAGTATAACATATCCTCGTGGCTCCCATACAGTTTAATGTCTCTTTGTGGCCCCTATACAGTATAACGTCTCCTTGTGGCCCCCATACAGTTTAATGTCTCCTTGTGGCTGCCCCATACAGTATAACATCTCCTTGTGGCCCCATACAGTTTACCATTTCCTTGTAGCTGCCCCCATACAGTATAACGTCTCCTTGTGGCTGCCCCCATACAGTATAACGTCTCCTCGTGGCTGCCCCCATACAATATAACGTCTCCTTGTGGTTGCCCCCATACAGTTTAATGTCTCCTTGTGGCTGCCCCCATAGAGTATAATGCCTCTTTGTAGCCCCCATACAGTATAACGTCTCCTTGTGGCTGCCCCTATACAGTATACTGTCTCCTTGAGGCTGTCCCCATACAGTTTAACAGCTTACTGAGGCTGCCCCCATATAGTATAACGTCTCCTTGTGGCCCTCATACAGTTTACTGTCTCCTTGTGGCTGCCCCAAAGAGTAACGTCTCCTTGTGGCTGCCCCCATACTGTATAACATCTCCTTGTGGACCCCATACAGTATAATGTCTCCTTGTGGCCCCCATACAGTATAATGTCTCCTTGTGCCTATGTTTTTTTAAACTTTTAAATGGGCATTTATCACAATATATATTATCGCGATAAATTTCCTAATATTGTGGGAATATTTTTTATATCGCCCAACCCTAAAGCTGGTAAAAACTGTACATCGTCTTGTATATAGTGGTATGGGCCATGCTGTTATCACCTCATTTCATGTATATATTTACATATTGACAGCTGATGTTGAGCTAAGTTAGAAATCTTTTTTTTTTTCTTATAGTTATATGGAGCATGCATGGACATTCTGTGCAAAGCTCTTGCTGCAAGATGATAGTGCTCCCGTCTCTCCATGCGGCAATATGGAGTAGGTGGCGTCAACTTTGAGCCCCGCACTGAACATCCTGACGCTACACCATACAGGAGCATGAGCATTATAGGCAGCACGAACTGAAGGCCTGCGACGGTGAGCAGAGTAGAAAAACTACTGAGCAGGGGCAACATAATAGCTGAACGGCTGTGAGCCAGTTCAGCTTATAGGTAACACTGGTTAGAACTCACACTTCATGTAAAAGTGAATGTCTTGCCCTAGCGAGAGATTCAGACTCATGCATGCGCTGCAGGTTCTAATCCCAGGCTAGGATCATATGCCCAAGGCTTATTTTGAGATAATGCTGTTAAACCCATCCGATTCCAATCTGCCTAGTTGTTTATTTATGTCAACACCAAGACCAAGATCTGCTACAGCAATTATTCTAAAAAGATGAGAAGAAATTTTGAAATCACACAGCGCTAATGTAAAAACACACTTCTTAAAAACACAGTTAAACTGCAATGTTGAAGTAAATGAACCCTCTTAATTAGAGTTGAGCGAACACCTTGATGTTCGGGTTCGAGAAGTTCGGCCGAACTTCCCGGAAATGTTCGGGTTCGGGATCCGAACCCGACTCGAACTTCGTCCCGAACCCGAACCCCATTGAAGTCAATGGGGACCCGAACTTTTCGGCACTAAAAAGGCTGTAAAACAGCCCAGAAAAGAGCTAGAGGGTTGCAAAAGGCAGCAACATGTAGGTAAATCCCCTGCAAACAAATGTGGATAGGGAAATGAATAAAAATAAAATAAATAAAAATTAACCAATATCAATTGGAGAGAGGTCCCATAGCAGAGAATCTGGCTTCACGTCAGCAGAGAATCAGTCTCTTCATGCCATAGCAGAGAATCTGGCTTCACGTCACCCACCACTGTAACAGTCCATTGTCATATATTTAGGCCCCGGCACCCAGGCAGAGGAGAGAGGTCCCGTAACAGAGAATCTGGCTTCATGTCAGCAGAGAATCAGTCTGCATGTCCTAGCAGAGAATCATGCTTTACGTCACCCAACACTGGAACAGGCCACTGTCAGATATTTTTAGGCCCCGGCACCCAGACAGAGGAGAGAGGTCCCGTAACAGAGAATCTGGCTTCATGTCAGCAGAGAATCAGTCTTCATGTCATAGCAGAGAATCAGGCTTCACGTCACCCACCACTGGAACAGGCCACTGTCACATATTTAGGCCCCGGCACCCAGGCAGAGGAGAGAGGTCCCATAACAGAGATTCAGGCTTCATGTCAGCAGAGAATCAGACTTCATGTCATAGCAGAGAATCAGGCTTCACGTCACCCACCACTGGAACAGGCCACTGTCACATATTTAGGCCCAGGCAGAGGAGAGAGGTCGCGTAACAGAGAATCTGGCTTCATGTCAGCAGAGAATCAGTCTGCATGTCCTAGCAGAGAATCATGCTTTACGTCACCAAACACTGGAACAGGCCACTGTCAGATATTTTTAGGCCCCGGCACCCAGACAGAGGAGAGAGGTCCCGTAACAGAGAATCTGGCTTCATGTCAGCAGAGAATCAGTCTTCATGTCATAGCAGAGAATCAGGCTTCACGTCACCCACCACTAGAACAGGCAATTGTCACATATTTAGGCCCAGGCACCCAGGCAGAGGAGAGAGGTCCCATAACAGAGATTCAGGCTTCATGTCAGCAGAGAATCAGTCTTCATGTCATTGCAGAGAATCAGGCTTCACGTCACCCACCACTGGAACAGGCCACTGTCACATATTTAGGCCCAGGCACCCAGGCAGAGGAGAGAGGTCCCATAACAGAGATTCAGGCTTAATGTCAGCAGAGAATCAGTCTTCATGTCATAGCAGAGAATCAGGCTTCACGTCACCCACCACTGGAACAGGCCACTGTCACATATTTAGGCCCCGGCACCCAGGCAGAGGAGAGAGGTCCCGTAACAGAGAATCTGGCTTCATGTCAGCAGAGAATCAGTCTTCATGTCATAGCAGAGAATCAGGCTTCACGTCACCCACCACTGGAACAGGCCACTGTCACATATTTAGGCCCAGGCACCCAGGCAGAGGAGAGAGGTCCCATAACAGAGATTCAGGCTTCATGTCAGCAGAGAATCAGTCTTCATGTCATTGCAGAGAATCATGTTTCATGTCACCCACCACTGGAACAGGCCACTGTCAGATATTTTTAGGCCCCGGCACCCAGACAGAGGAGAGAGGTCCCATAACAGAGATTCAGGCTTCATGTCAGCAGAGAATCAGTCTTCATGTCATAGCAGAGAATCAGGCTTCACGTCACCCACCACTGGAACAGGCCACTGTCACATATTTAGGCCCAGGCACCCAGGCAGAGGAGAGAGGTCCCGTAACAGAGAATCTGGCTTCATGTCAGCAGAGAATCAGTCTTCATGTCATAGCAGAGAATCAGGCTTCACGTCACCCACCACTGGAACAGTCCATTGTCACATATTTAGGCCCAGGCACCCAGGCAGAGGAGAGAGGTCCCATAACAGAGATTCAGGCTTCATGTCAGCAGAGAATCAGTCTTCATGTCATAGCAGAGAATCAGGCTTCACGTCACCCACCACTGGAACAGGTCACTGTCAGATATTTTTAGGCCCCGGCACCCAGACAGAGGAGAGGTTCATTCAACTTTGGGTTGCCCCGCAACATAATGGTAAAATGAAAATAAAAATAGGATTGAATGAGGAAGTGCCCTGGAGTACAATAATATATTGTTAAGGGGAGGTAGTTAATGTCTAATCTGCACAAGGGATGGACAGGTCCTGTGGGATCCATGCCTGGTTCATTTTTATTAACGTCAGCTTGTCCACATTGGCTGTAGACAGGCGGCTGCGTTTGTCTGTAATGACGCCCACTGCCGTGCTGAATACACGTTCAGAGAAAACGCTGGCCGCCGGGCAGGCCAGCACCTCCAAGGCATAAAAGGCTAGCTCTGGCCACGTGGACAATTTGGAGACCCAGAAGTTGAATAGGGCCGAACCATCAGTCAGTACGTGGAGGGGTGTGCACAGGTACTGTTCCACCATGTTATTGAAATGTTGCCTCCTGCTAACACGTTCCGAATCAGGTGGTGGTGCAGTTAGCTGTGGCGTGGTGACAAAACTTTTCCACATCTCTGCCATGCTAACCCTGCCCTCAGAGGAGCTGGGCGTGACACAGCTGCGTTGGCGACCTCTTGCTCCTCCTCTGCCTTCGCCTTGGGCTTCCACTTGTTCCCCTGTGACATTTGGGAATGCTCTCAGTAGCGCGTCTACCAACGTGCGCTTGTATTCGCGCATCTTACTATCACGCTCCAGTGCATGAAGTAAGGTGGGCACATTGTCTTTGTACCGTGGATCCAGCAGGGTGGCAACCCAGTAGTCCGCACACGTTAAAATGTGGGCAACTCTGCTGTCGTTGCGCAGGCACTGCAGCATGTAGTCGCTCATGTGTGCCAGGCTGCCCAGAGGTAAGGACAAGCTGTCCTCTGTGGGAGGCGTATCGTCATCGTCCTGCGTTTCCCCCCAGCCACGCACCAGTGATGGGCCCGAGCTGCGTTGGGTGCCAGCCCGCTGTGAACCTGATTCATCCTCATCCTCCTCCACCTCCTCCTCGTCCTGCTCGTCCTCCAGTAGTGGGCCCTGTCTGGCCACATTTGTACCTGGCCTCCCTCTGAGTCACTTCGAAGAGACTGGCCTGAAAGTGCTAAAAATGACCTCTCTTCCTCCTCCTCCTCCTGGGCCACCTCCTCTTCCATCATCGCCCTAAGTGTTTTCTCAAGGAGACATAGAAGTGGTATTGTAACGCTGATAACGGCGTCATCGCCACTGGCCATGTTGGTGGAGTACTCGAAACAGCGCAACAGGGCACACAGGTCTCGCATGGAGGCCCAGTCATTGGTGGTGAAGTGGTGCTGTTCCGCAGTGCGACTGACCCTTGCGTGCTGCAGCTGAAAGTCCACTATGGCCTGCTGCTGCTCGCACAGTCTGTCCAGCATGTGCAAGGTGGAGTTCCACCTGGTGGGCACGTCGCATATGAGGCGGTGAGCGGGACGGCCGAAGTTACGCTGTAGCGCAGACAGGCGAGCAGCGGCAGGATGTGATTGCCGGAAGCGCAAACAGACGGCCCGCACTTTATGCAGCAGCTCTGACATGTCGGGGTAAATGTGAATGAACTTCTGCACCACCAAATTCAGCACATGCGCCAGGCAAGGGATGTGCGTCAAACCGGCTAGTCCCAGAGCTGCAACGAGATTTCGCCCATTATCGCACACCACCAGGCCGGGTTGAGGCTCACCGGCAGCAACCACTCGTCAGTCGGTTGTTCTATACCCCGCCACAACTCCTGTGCGTTGTGGGGCCTGTCTCCCAAACATATGAGTTTCAGAACGGCCTGCTGACGTTTACCCCAGGCTGTGCTGAAGTTGGTGGTGAAGGTGTGTGGCTGACTGGATGAGCAGGTGGAAGAAGAGGAGGAGGAAGCTGAGTAGGAGGAGGAGGAGACAGGAGGCAAAGAATGTTGCCCTGGGATCCTTGGCGGCGGAAAGACGTGCGCCAAACAGCTCTCCGCCTGGGGCCCAGCCGCCACTACATTTACCCAGTGTGCAGTTAGCGAGATATAGCGTCCCTGGCCATGCTTACTGGTCCACGTATCTGTGGTTAGGTGGACCTTGCCACAGATGGCGTTGCGCAGTGCACACTTGATTTTATCGGATACTTGGTTGTGCAGGGAAGGCACGGCTCTCTTGGAGAAGTAGTGCCGGCTGTGAACAACATACTGTGTGACAGCAAGCGACATGAGCTGTTTGAAGCTGTCTGTGTCCACCAGCCTAAATGACAGCATTTCATAGGCCAGTAGTTTAGAAATGCTGGCATTCAGGGCCAGAGATCGAGGGTGGCTAGGTGGGAATTTACGCTTTCTCTCAAATGTTTGTGAGATGGAGAGCTGAACGCTTCCGTGTGACATGGTTGAGATGCTTGGTGACGGAGGTGGTGGTGTTGGTGGTACATCCCATGTTGGCTGGGCGGCAGGTGCCAACGTTCCTCCAGAGGCGGAGGAAGAGGCCGAGGCGGCGGCAGCAGCAGAAGAGGCCGAGGCGGCAGCAGCAGAAGAGGTAGCAGGGGGAGCCTGAGTGACTTCCTTGTTTTTAAGGTGTTTACTCCACTGCAGTTCATGCTTTGCATGCAGGTGCCTGGTCATGCAGGTTGTGCTAAGGTTCAGAACATTAATGCCTCGCTTCAGGCTCTGAATGCACAGCGTGCAAATCACTCGGGTCTTGTCGTCAGCACATTGTTTGAAGAAGTGCCATGCCAGGGAACTCCTTGAAGCTGCCTTTGGGGTGCTCGGTCCCAGATGGCGGCAGTCAGTAGCAGGCGGAGTCTCTTGGCGGCGGGTGTTCTGCATTTGCCCACTGCTCCCTCTTTGTCTTTTGCTACGCTGTTGGCTCGGTCTCACCACTGCCTCTTCCTCCGAACTGTGAAAGTCAGTGGCACGACCTTCATTCCATGTGGGGTCTAGGACCTCATCGTCCCCTGAATCATCTTCCACCCAGTCTTGATCCCTGACCTCCTGTTCAGTCTGCACACTGCAGAAAGACGCAGCAGTTGGCACCTGTGTTTCATCATCATCAGAGACGTGCTGAGGTTGTATTCCCATGTCCTCATCATCAGGAAACATAAGTGGTTGTGCGTTAGTGCATTCTATCTCTTCCACCCCTGGGGAAGGGCTAGGTGGATGCAATTGGGAAACCCTGCCAGCAGAGTCTTCAAACAGCATAAGAGACTGCTGCATAACTTGAGGCTCAGACAGTTTCCCTGATATGCATGGGGGTGATGTGACAGACTGATGGGCTTGGTTTTCATGCGCCATCTGTGCGCTTTCTGCAGAAGACTGGGTGGGAGATAATGTGAACGTGCTGGATGCACTGTCGGCCACCCAATTGACTAATGCTTGTACCTGCTCAGGCCTTACCATCCTTAGAACGGCATTGGGCCCCACCAAATATCCCTGTAAATTCTGGCGGCTACTGGGACCTGAGGTAGTTGGTACACTAGGACGTGTGGCTGTGGCAGAACGGCCACGTCCTTTCCCAGCACCAGAGGGTCCACTAACACCACCACGACCATGTCCGCGTCCCTTACTAGATGTTTTCCTCATTGTTACCATTCACCACAATAAGAAAAATATTATTCGGGCCAATGTATTGAATTAAAATTCAGGCCTTTTTTTACAGACATCTAACACTAAGTCTATCTGGCTATCTATTTAGGTACCGTATTACACTAATATACGCACTGTAGCGTGTGTGTGAAGTTCTTGAGAATTACCCTATCAGCACCTTGAATCTAATATACCCTTTTAGGGATAGATTTAAAGTAGGCCTGATACAGCAGAAACCACTAATTTTGAGAATTGCAAATTTGGGAATTGTTTTTCAACCCAGACCAAAAACTGTGCTTTGACGGTCACTAAAAATGACTTGACCAGCTAAAACAGTACAGATTTGGATGAATATAAATGTGAGGCCTATTTTTTAGGCGCTGGGTGACAGGTATACGTTTAATCACAGAATTAGACTTGGATCTGCACTGTAGCGTGTGTGTTAAGTTTTTCAGAATTACCCTATCAGCACCTTGAATCTAATATACCCTTTTAGGGATAGATTTAAAGTAGGCCTGATACAGCAGAAACCACTGATTTTTGAGAATTGCAAATTTGGGAATTGTTTTTCAACCCAGAACAAAAACTGTGCTTTGACGGACAGTAAAAATAACTTGACCAGCTAAAACAGTACAGATTTGGATGAATATAAATGTGAGGCCTTTTTTTTAGGCGCTGGGTGACGGGTATACGTTTAATCACAGAATTAGACTTGGAACTGCACTGTAGCGTGTGTGTTAAGTTTTTGAGAATTACCCTATCAGCACCTTGAATCTAATATACCCTTTTAGGGATAGATTTAAAGTAGGCCTGATACAGCAGAAACCACTAATTTTGAGAATTGCAAGTTTGGGAAATGTTTTTCAACCCAGAACAAAAACTGTGCTTTGACGGTCACTAAAAATAACTTGACCAGCTAAAGCAGTAATGACAGATTTGGATTAATATAAATGTGAGGCCTATTTTTTAGGCACTGGGTGACAGGCTCAACTTGCCCCTGATGTAGTATATGGCCAAAAAATAACCACACTATTGATGGTTAAATGCACTTTGTGAATGGCTCAACTTGCCCCTGATGTAGTATATGGCCAAAAAATAACCACACTATTGATGGTTAAATGCACTTGATGAAAGCTTGACCCTGATGTAGGATATAGCAAAAAATAACTACACTATTGATGGTTAAATGTACTTGGTGGCAGCTTGTGCTGGCGCACAAGCAAGCCACAAAATGGCCGCCGATCACCCCAGAAAAAAGTGACTGAAAAACGCTCTGGGCACCCTAAAAACACTGAGCAATTGAATAGCAGCAGTTCAATGATCCACAGCTGTAGATCGATCACTGAATGAAGTATTTTGGAGGAGTTAATCACTGCCTAATCTCGCCCTAACGTCGCAGCAGCAACCTCTCCCTATGCTTGAATCAGCAGAGTGAGGTGCAGCGCTACGTGACCCAAGCTTATATAGAGGCTGGGTCACATGCTGCACTGGCCAATCACAGCCCTGCCAATAGTAGGCAAGGCTGTGATGGCCTCTTGGGGAAAGTAGTATGATGCTTGTTGATTGGCTGCTTTGCAGACTTTCAAAAAGCGCCGAGAAAGCGCCGAACACCGAACCCGAAAACGGACTTTTACGAAAATGTTCGGGTTCGGGTCCGTGTCACGGACACCCCAAAATTCGGTACGAACCCGAACTATACAGTTCGGGTTCGCTCATCCCTACTCTTAATGAACAAATATTGGTTCATTATCAAATTAATTATGACCTTCTCATCAAATTATATATGACCTCCTCAAATAATCTTTTGCTTTTACTTGACAAAAACTCTTTCATATCATGGACCGATTCAACTAAGTAACATTCCCTATTTTGTTTCATCTTTACATCAAAATCAGCAACCCATTTACTTCAAAAATACCATCATCAATGTCTATACCCGAAATAGATACCAATTCACCATCTCTCAAAGCAGCAAAGAAGGCAAGTAAGAACAAAGACATAAACAATTTAACCCCAAACACAGAAAAAACACACAAAATCTAAAATCCTTAAAAACTTAGATAACAAACTCAATGTATGGTAATAGGTTAACAGCCATCACCTACCACAAAATCTTTTTGCAAACTTTTAACATTTGTTTAACATAAATCAGCTATTTATAGGCTTATGTCGCCACCAAGACCAAGATCTGCCTAGTTGTTTATTTATGTCACCACCAAGACCAAGATCTGCTACAGCAATTATTCTAAAAAGATGAGAAGAAATTTTGAAATCACACAGCGGTAATGTAAAAACACACTTCTTAAAAACACAGTTAAACTGCAATGTTGAAGTAAAGGAACCCTCTTAATGAACAAATATAGGTTCATTATCAAATTATTTATGACTTTCTCATCAAATTATATATGACCTTCTCCTCAAATAATCTTTTGCTTTTACTTGACAAAAACTCTTTCATATCATGGACCGATTCAACTAAGTAACTTTCCCTATTTTGTTTCATCTATACATCAAAATCAGCAACCCATTTACTTCAAAAATACCATCATCAATGTCTATACCCAAAATAGATACCAATCCACCAACTCTCAAAGCAGCAAAGAAGGCGAGTAAGAACAAAGACATAAACAATTTAACCTCAAACACAGAAAAAACACACAAAATCTAAAATCCTTAAAAACTTAGATAACAAACTCAATGTATGGTAATAGGGTAACAGCCATCACCTACCACTAAATCTTTTTGCAAACTTTTAACATTTGTTTAACATAAATCAGCTATTTATAGGCTTAAAATTATTCATTGTTTGAAATAAAAAATTTAAACCCTAGCTAATGACCTTCAAAATGAAGAATAAGAAAAAGATTTTAGGGATCAGCGAGGTGATTCATATAAAAAATGTATGCTTGTGAATGAATTTTACATGTCTGAGTGAGCATCCTTCTACTGACAATTCCCTAACGCCCTGGCAGATTAAAATTACCGCACATCTTGCACAGTCAAGAAAATATTGCACATGTGCTTTTATTGTATGAGCACATGGGCAAATGATTTGCCTGGTAAACTAAATCAGTGATTGCACATTAAATTTAGTTTTGTGGCACATGTAAATTCATTGATAGGGATTTGATTGGATATCATCATGCATGTGTAGATACTTAGAGATTAGCAAGGTGCACAAGGCAGAGGGAGCATCCAGAGCTGTGGGGATGCCCTCTCACAAATGTAAACTTGTTCAGACCAATTAATTAATTTGTCCGAATTGATTCGCTCATTACTACTACAAATGTTAAAGCATATTCTACATCTATAAAAAGTATAACCAACCTCAAACTCAGACCAAAATACACACCACGTCATCTAACATTCTGTAAAATCAATCTACAATCAGACCTCAAAGATCCTTGGGGCATCTCACTCCTTTATATTCTCCTGGGGCACACTGCCAAAATCTCTGCCATTGGAAGCAAGATAACCAACTGGCTATATTATTACTATAATTTTAAATCTTGAATGTGTCTAGTCTTAAGCCAAATGGTGATATCTAAGAAACATGTGACCCGATGCTTAAGGTATTAGTTAAAACAGTTGACAATGACAAAAAACAAACCCTTATTATCCAAAAACAATAAAATCATATTTTTTTAACTCACCCAAAATGACTATAGCAGTGTTAAGCGAAGCAAAGGATTTAAAGCGGAATTTGGTCCGAAGTTTAAGAAACCTTTGATTTGTATGAAGCAAGATTTCCTTGTGTTTTGTGGTAACAAATACATTTTTCCTAATGGCGATTTTTACAAAGTGAAAGTAAGAAGCCCTGGAATGTGAGATCACCCATAATTCTGTGCAGCCAGCTAATCCACAGGTCGCCATCCCCTGTGATATCAAAGCTAGAGATGAGCAAATCAAAGTTGATGAAGTGGAATTCGATACGATCTTTAGGAAAAATCTGAATTTCCTCACACTTTGTGGTAACAAATCAAATTTTTTTCCTAAAATGGCTGCTGCACGTGTGAGGTCATGGAGCAAGAAACTCTGGGAACGCGGGATCACCGTTAATGCAATGCATGCAGCCAATCAGCAGCCAGCCCTGTGATGTCACAGCCCTATAAATAGCCTCAGCCATCTTGGATTTTGCCATTCTCCAGTGTCAGAAACATCAGCAGGAGCCAAGGACAGTGCTAGGAAAGACTTTATTATGCTAAAAAAACTATTTAAAAGTTTGGCGAAAAATTATTCAAGGTGTAAGGAAAGGATAGGGAGGAATCATTCCACAGCATTTATGTAGAACAGGGTTCAGTAGGGGATCTAAATTGCCATTATACAGCTCTGTAATTCCAGCAAACCGTTCTTGTTATTGGGGTGCAAGTGCTGTTTGATACAGCCATTAACAGGGTTTACTACAAGGAAATACTTCTGCGTCTTATTTGCCCTTGTGCGGTTCAGTTATACAGTCAGGTCCATAAATATTGGGACATCTACACAATTCTAACATTTTTGGCTATGTGCTTTAACTGCAGACTGTCAGCTTTAATTTGAGGGTATTTACATCCAAATCAGGTAAACGGTGTAGGAATTACAACAGTTTGCATATGTGCCTCCCACTTGTTAAGGGACCAAAAGTAATGGGACATAATAATAATCATAAATCAAACTTTCACTTTTTAATACTTGGTTGCAAATCATTTGCAGTCAATTACATCCTGAAGTCTGGAACACATAGACATCACTAGACGCTGGGTTTCATCCCTGCTGATGCTCTGCCAGGCCTCTACTGCAACTGTCTTCAGTTCCTGCTTGTTCTTGGGGCATTTTTCCTTCAGTTTCGTCTTCAGCAAGTGAAATGCATGCTCAATCGGATTCAGGTCAGGTGATTGACTTGGCCATTGCATAACATTCCACTTCTTTCCATTAAACTCTTTGGTTGCTTTTGCAGTATGCTTTGGGTCATTGTCCATCTGCACTGTGAAGAACCATCCAATGAGTTCTGAAGCATTTGGCTGAATATGAGCAGATAATATTGCCCAAAACACTTCAGAATTCATCCTGTTGCTTTTGTCAGCAGTTACATCATCAATAAATACAAGAGAACCAGTTCAATTGGCAGCCATACATGCCCACGCCATGACACTACCACCACCATGCTTCACTGATGAGGTGGCATGCTTAGGATCATGAGCAGTTCCTTTCCTTCTCCAAACTCTTCTCTTGCCATCACTCTGGTACAAGTTGATCTTGGTCTCATCTATCCATAGGATGTTGTTCCAGAACTGTGAAGGCTTTTTTAGATGTCGTTTGGCAAACTCTAATCTGGCCTTCCTCGTTTTGACGCTCACCAATGGTTTACATCTTGTGGTGAACCCTCTGTATTCACTCTGGTGAAGTCTTCTCTTGATTATTGACTTTGACACGCATACACCTACCTCCTGGAGAGTGTTCTTGATCTGGCCCACTGTTGTGAAGGGTGTTTTCTTCACCAGGGAAATAATTATTCGGTCATCCACCACAGTTGTTTTCCATGGTCTTCCAGGTCTTTTGGTGTTGCTGAGCTCACTGGTGCGTTCCTTCTTTTTAAGAACAGTTGTTTTGGCCACGCCCAATGTTTTTGCTATCTCTCTGAAGGGGTTTGTTTTGTTTTTTTCAGCCTAATGATGGCTTGCTTCACTGATAGTGACAGCTCTTTGGATCTCATATTGAGAGTTGACAGCAACAGATTCCAAATGCAAATAGCACACTTGAAATGAACTCTGGACCTTTTATCTGCTCATTGTAATTTGGATAATGAGGGAATAACACATACCTGGCCATGGAACAGCTGAGAAGCCAATTGTCCCATTACTTTTCGCCCCTTAACAAGTGGGAGGCACATATGCAAACTGTTGCAATTCCTACACCGTTCACCTGATTTGGATGTAAATACCCTCAAATTAAAGCTGACAGTCTGCAGTTAAAGCACATCTTGTTTGTTTAATTTCAAATCCAATGTGGTGGTGTATAGAGCCAAAAAGGTTAGAATTGTGTTGATGTCCCAATATTTATGGACCTGACTGTATGTTCTACACCATTTTGTTGGCTTGTATTAGTGGGAAAAAAGGGGCTTATTATTATTATTAGCCATTGTGTGACGAAGTGTGAAAATTACAGGCCTTTTTGGCGTGTATTAGCGGCGCAAAAAATAATAATTTTATTTGCCGTTCAGCAGTGCAGTTTTATGTTCTAAAGCCCTTTTTGTCATGTATTAGTGGCAAAAGAAAAATATATTTGCCGTTCAGCAGTGCAGTTATATGTTCTAAAGCCCTTTTTGTCGTGTATTAGTGGCAAAAGAAAATATATTTGCCGTTCAGTGGAGCAGTTATATGTTCTAAAGCCTTTTGTGGAGCGTAAAAGTGGAAATAAGAAAAGTATATTTGCTGTTCAGCGGTGCAGTTATATATTCTAAAGCCTTTTGTGGAGTGTATAAGTGTAAAAAAGAAAAATGTATTTGCCATTCAGCGGTGCAGTTATATGTTCTAAAGCCCTTTTTCTCATGTATTAGTGCAAAAGAAAAATATTTGCCGTTCAGCGGTGCAGTTATATGTTCTAAAGTCTTTTGTGTCGTGTATAAGTGGAAAAAAAATATATTTTTTCCATTCAGAGGTGCAGTTATATGTTCTAAAGCCCTTTTGTGGAATGTATATAAGTGGAAAAAATTTTTATATTTTCTGTTCAGAGGTGCAGTTATATGTTCTAAAGCCCTTTTGTGGAATGTATAAGTGGAAAAAAGAAAAATATATTTGACGTTCAGCGGTGCAGTTATATGTTCTAAAGCCCTTTTGTGGAGTATATAAGTGGAAAAAAATATATATTTTCCGTTCAGAGGTGCAGTTATATGTTCTAAAGCCCTTTTGTGGAATGTATAAGTGGAAAAAAGAAAAATATATTTGACGTTCAGCGGTGCAGTAATATGTCCTAAAGCCTTTTGTATTGTGTATAAGTGGAAAAAATAAGTGCATATTTAAAGTTCAGTGGTGCAGTTCTATTTTGTAAAGCCCTTTTGTGAAGTTTTTAAGTGGAAAAAAGAAAATATATTTGCCGCTCAGAGGTGCAGTTATATGTTCTAAAGCCCTTTTGTGGAGTGTATAAGTGGAAAAAAGAAAAATATATTTGACGTTCAGCGGTGCAGTTATATGTTCTAAAGCCTTTTGTGGAGTGTACAAGGGGAAAAAATAAAATATATTTGCTGTTCAGCGGTGCAGTTATATGTCCTAAAGCCTTTTGTGTCATGTATAAGTGGAAAAAAATAAGGGCATATTTGAAGTTCAGCGGTGCAGTTATATTTTCTAAAGCCCTTTTGTGAAGTGTATAAGTGGAATCAAAGGGCCTATTTGCCGTTCAGCGGTGCAGTTATATGTTCTAAAGCCCTTTTGTGGAGTGTATGTGAAAAAAATATATATATATATTTGCCGTTCAGCGGTGCAGTTATATATTCTAAAGCCTTTTGTGGAGTGGAAAAGTGGAAAAAAGAAAAATATATTTGCCGTTCAGCGGTGCAATTATATGTTCTAAAGCCTTTTGTGTCATGGATAAGTGGAAAACTATAAGGGCCTATTTGCAATTCAGCTGTGTAGTTATATGTTCTAAAGCCCATTTGTGGAGATTATAAGTGAAAAAATATATATATATTTGCCGTTCAGTGGTGCAGTTTTATGTTCTAAAGCCTTTTGTGGAGTGTATAAGTGAAAAAAAGTAAGGGCCTATTTGCTATGTAGAGGTGCACAGTTATATGTTTTAAAGCCCTTTTTGTTGTGTATTAGTGGCAAAAGAAAAATATATTTGCAGCTCAGCGGTGCAGTTTTATGTTCTAAAGTCCTTTTTGCGTGTATTAGTGGCACAAAAAAAGTATTTGCCATTGTGTGGTGAAGTAAGAAAATTATAGCCATTTTTGGCATATATTAGTGAAAAAAAAAGGGCTTATTATCCGTTGTGTGGTGAAGTGAGAAAATTATAGACTTTTTTGGTTTGTTTCAATTTCCTTTTTATTTATTTATTTTATCTGACAGTATGTCAGACAGAGAAGTGCCAGGCCCTGCACAGAGAGTGGCAGAGGCCTAAATGTTTCTTGTACAGGCAGAGGTCGCAGCAGAGTAAGGGGGCGTAGCAGCAGGAGTCGCAGCGAGAGGCCTTAGCTCAACAGAGTCATCTAGCAGTCATGTCTTGACCAGCAACCCAGCGGTTCTTGAATGGTTGACTCAGTCATCCACTTCGTCCCAAGTGACATCAGACACCCCCAGGCAAGATTTGGTGGGTTCATTAGACATAACCCTTAGTTTGCATGGCCTGCTCCCAGGCCCTGTGCCCTCTTCTGTCCTCAACCTACCTCTGTCCTTTTCGGTTCCCTCAGCCAGAAAAGTATTGTATGCTGTGGGCTCAGCTCCACTATACAGTGAGGATGAGCTACTAGAAGACATTCAGCAGCTACAGGCCAGTCAAGATGTGGAGGAGACATCCGCCGCTTCCTCTGGTTTACAATTAGTGATGAAGAGAGTGGTGTGGGAGATGGTGTTGCAAGCGGTGAGGCTCCTGATCCAGAGACCGTTGAGGAGGACATCAATGACGTGCAGACAGTACTTGATAAGGATGATGTAGCTGCTCACACTTGGGAGCCGGGTGAATTAGGGACCTTATCATCATCAGGAGAAGAGGATGTTAGCTTTCCCGTGAGGCAGCGGTGGAGCCAGCAAGTCGCTAGCGTGACAAGGAGTCAGCATGCTGGCAGCAGTGGGAGGTTGGTAGCCAAACGTGTCTGGGGTAGACCACATGCTTCGCAGCAGCCTACTTGCCCGGAAAGTAGTGGTGCATGGGTTCACGGAAGCAGCGGCGGTAGAAGTCAGTCAGTGTTGGGGGTAAAATCACCTACTTGGCTGTGTGGCAGTTTTTTCTTAAGCCTCCGGAGGAGGTGATCATGACCATATGTAGAATGTGTTCAATCTGGTTGTAAAGCTGTTCCTGAAGTTTTCCACCCATCTGCAAGGCATCCTAAAAATGGGCAGGAAACTTTTCATGAACTTCAGCCACTCGTACACCACAAAGCACACCCTTCATGAACTGCAGTGGCAGAAAGGTATACCCCAACATAGGCTGATTTGCGACGTTTCCACCCATTGGAATTCCACCCTCCATATGTTGGACCGACTATATGAACAGAGAAAGGCCATAAACAATTTCTTTATGATCTAAGCGGACAGGAGTGCTCCTCTGTGTAACTTCGATGACAGCCAGTGGCAGCTCATGGGTGACACCTGCCGTTTGCTCAGTCCCTTTGAGGAGGCCACGTTATTTGTCAGTCGCCAGGACTACGGGATAAACAACCTCATTCCACTGCTTTATGTCCTGGAAAAGATGCTGGTAAATCTGGTTGGTCAAGGGATTGGAGACGTGGTGCCTAGATCTCACGGCCACATGAGCCCTGTGGGGGCTGAACTGGAGGAAGAGGATGACATTGGAGACGGCCACATGAGCCCTGTGGGGGCTGAACTGGAGGTAGAGGATGACATTGGAGCACAAGCAATATGTAACGAAATGGGTGGTTTTTACACAAAGGTGACAGGAGAGCTACAGGCGATGAGGAAGACGAGGCAAAGGATCCAGACACACCATGGTAGTATGCAGTCGAGATGGAGGCAGGGAGTCCCTTCGAGTGACTTACACAAATGGTCCGATGCATGCTCACTTGCTTGCGTAGTGACAGCCATATTGTCTCCATTCGGCACAGGGATGACTTATTGCTCTCCACCTTGTTGGACCCTTGCTACCGGTCCAAAAAAGGGGCCTTTTTTACTTGGAGGACAAGGACAAACTGGAACTACTATAGAGACATCCTATGTAGTGAGTTGGCCGCTGTCTATCTGCACCATCATCAATCCTCTTGCAGGGCCCTCTGCGCTCTCGGGGGTAGAAGTTTCAGCTTAATCAGCAGCATCTAGAGTCGCTGATTAGCTGCTTTCTTCACCCGCCTAGTGAAGAAACTACATACCAGCAGCAGCAGCTAGACCTGGAGCCGGATATGTCCTGGATTGCCCCTACTTCTCTACTCCACCAGAGGAAGGCGGATGAACATAAAAGCACTAATTGCCATTCCCCACCGTCATCTTCTTGGGACTGTGGATGCTCAAGAGTTTGGGCATCAGTCCACATGACCTCCTCATATCCCTCTTCAAGCTGGCTTGGCGAGAGGCCCAAATCAAGGAATGGCGATGAAAAGAGCTCCTCAGAATATCCAAGTGTGGGATGACTTGTTTAGCTAGACTCCATGGTGGGAGGAAGGAGGATCAGGGTGAGGATTCTGTTGACCAGACTTTTGGCTACTGAGACTGGACTTTGTGGAAGACAGGGTGGTGCTTAACCAACTTGAAACATTATCTGCTGCAATCCAACCGACCACCTGGTCGCATTGGTCTGACTTCGAGAGTTGTGTCCTGTGCCGCCCTGCAAACTGGGACATGAAGCTAGGTATTGTGTATGAGTGTTTTTCTTGTGATCTGGCATCAGGCACAGTTTCACTGCACCCAGGGCCATGGCCTCTGCATGCACCATCAGCAGCTTGGCCACTTCCCCGTCCCTTACTGCTCGCCTTCTGCATATTAAATTGTATATATGGTTGCACGTACACTGGCGCAGGTTTTGTAAGTGAATGTCACTGATATTTATGATGCGCAAACGTTATGCAGGAGATGTAGCACAGTTAGTGTCGCTGTCTGCAGCGTCTACAGAAAAGTACACTTAATGTCACAGATATTTTTGTATGCACACACGTTATACAGGAGATGTAGCGCAGATAATGTCACTGTTCACTGCATCTACGGAAAAAGTCAGCTGGATGTCACAGATATTTTTATGATGCTCAAACGTTATACAGGAGATGTAGCGCAGGTAAGGCCACTGACCGCAGTGGACACCGTCTATGGAAAAAGTACACTGGATGTCACAGATATTTTAAGGCAGTGCACACGTTACACAGGATATGTGGTGCAGATAATGTCGCTGTCTGCAGCGGCCAGACAATTGAACGCAATTTAGCGCAGGTTGAGCTAATAATATATATTTCTGAGGTGGGTGGCAATATCAGTACCCGCTGAAGATAGTGGGTGAAAGAAGAAGCACTTGGCATCAGATGTGTGGCATCAGGCGGGTGGCAGCATCAGAATAGTATCTGAGGCAGGTAGCCAGAAGAAACCGGTCTCATTTGTCAAAGTTTTGATGTGGCACCATGGATGATCTAGTCTGATGCATCAGGAATTGGTTGGTGGAAATCCTGGGAGATCCATGCCTGAATCATCTTGACAAAGTTCAGTCTCTCCAAATTTTGGGTGGACAGGTGAGTTCTTCATGGGGTAACTATAGCCCCCGCCCCACTAAACACCTGATCTGATGCCACACTACTGGGGCAGGACAGCTTTTCCAGGGCAAACTCGGCCAGTTGCGGCCACAAATTCAGTTTGGCTTCCCAGTAGTCCAGCGGATCTTCAAGGTCAGCTGGCAGCGTGCCAGAGAATGGAAAAAAGGCCCCCATTTTGGACCAGTAGCGAGGGTCCAACAAGGTGGAGAGCCAGAAGTCATCCCTCTGCCAAACGGTGACTAGAGATGTCCCGAACTATTCGCCGGCGAACATAGCTTGTTTGCGTTCGCTGCGGCGGGCGAACATATGCGATGTTCGGTCCGCCCCCTATACATCATCATTGAGCAAACTTTGACCCTGTACCTCACAGTCAGTAGACACATTCCAGCCAATCAGCATACCCTCCCTCCCAGACCCTCCCACCTCCTATCAAAAAGCAAGGACAGCATCCATCTTAGATTCATTCTGAAGCTGCAGTGTCACAAATTTGACTAAGTTGTAATCGCAATGCGATTAATACAGGTTATATTAATCGCATTGCGAATTCAACTTAGAGCTGGGTTCCTAATGGTTGTATTGCTAGAATATAATGAAGATTGAGAATATAGTGCTATATTCGTTATATTCATCAATTCTAGCAATACAACCATTAGGAACTTAGCTCTAAGTTGAATTTGCAATGCGATTAATGCAGGTTATATTAATCGCATTGCGAATTCAACTTACCACACTCTGCGTCAACTACGTAATTTTCCATGGGAGTTTTGCCATGGATCCCCCTCTAGCATGCCACAGTCCAGGTGTTAGTCCCCTTGAAACAACTTTTCCATCACTATTGTGGCCAGAAAGAGTCCCTGTGGGTTTTAAAATTCGCCTGTTCTATTGAAGTCTATGGCGGTTCGCCGGGTTCGTCCGTTCGCGAACATTTGCGTAAATTTGCGCTCGCCTTTCGCGAACAGAAAATTTTATGTTCGCAACATCTCTAATGGTGACAATTCATCTGTCACTACACAAGCAAGTGAGCATGCAGCGGACCATTTGCGCAATTGACTCGGAGGGACTCACTGCCTCCATCTCCACTGCATACTGCCATAATGTGACTGGGTCACCTGCCTTGGCTTCCTCATCTTCCTCTTGATCCTTCTGCTCTTCCTCTCCTGTCACCTGCATAGCAAAACCTCCCATTGCTTGTACTCCAATGTCCTCCTCCTCCAGTTCAGCCCCCAGAGAACTCATGTGGCCGTGAGATCTAGGCGCCACGTCTCCAGTCCCCTGACCAGCCATATTTACCAGCATCTGTTCCAGGACATGAATCAGTGGAATGACATAGTTCATCCCATAGTCCTGGTGACTGACAAATAACGTGGCATCCTTAAAGAGCCTGAGCAAAAGACAGGTGTCATGCATGAGCTGCCACTGGCTGATATCGAAGTTACACAGGGGAGTACTCCTGTCCGCTTGGATCATCAGGAAATCGTTGATGGCCTTTCTCTGTTCGTACAGTCGGTCAAACATATGAAGGGTGGAATTCCAACTTGTGGAAACGTCGGATATCAGCCTATGTTGGAGGTTGCCGTTCTACTGCTGCAGCTCATGGAGGGTGTGCTTTGCGGTGTACGAGTGGCTGAAGTGCATGCAAATTTTCCAGGCTATTTTTAGGATGTATTACAGATGGGTTGAAGACTGCAGGAACCGCTTGACAACCTGATTGAACACGTGTGCCATGCAGGGAACATGGCTCAGCCCTCCTTGACTCAGTGCCAACACAATGTTCTTCCCATTGTCAGTCACCATGGCCAGGATTCTATATCTTGCTGAAGGACATGGAGCAGTTCTTCCCCTGTGTGACTCAGTTTGCCCAGGCAAATGAGGTGCAGAACAGCATGACATGGCACATGCACATGTGGTATGCTGGAGAGGTACTGTGCATTGTCCCTGCATTGGAGGCTGAGCACAGGGTGGAGGATGTGGAGGCAGAGGTGGACATTGTCGCTGGACCAATGGTGTGGCAACGTGGAGGCGGAAGCGGCATTACCTGGCCAAGTTGCGTGTTTGGCTGTGCAGGAACCACATTCACCCAGTGGGCCGTAAAGGACATGTATTGTCCCTGACCATAGTTACAGCTCCACAGATCGGTGCTGCCGTGCACTCTGGCAGACACCGACAGGCTCAAGGACTGGCCCACCTTCTGTTCTACATGTGTGCAAGGCTGATACTGCTTTTTTGGCAAATAAATGACGGCTTGGGACTCTCCACCTCGGTTCGACACAAGCCATCAGTTCTCTGAAAGGTGCAGAGTCCACCACTTGGAAAGGGATGGACTGCAGCACCAGCAACTTGGACAGGAGCACATTCAGCTTCTGCACTGTTGTATGAGTGCACGCATACTGTTGTCTCTTAGCAATCGTTTCGGTGATCGATTGCTGACAGAATGCGTGACAAGGAGTCGGAGGAAGAAGAGCAGAAGCATCAGGACCTGCAGATAATAGGAAGGACAGACAGCCTCTTTTGGCTGAGGTGGTGGAGCCTTGACTGCCAGAAACCGGGTTCGTGTTGGTGGGTGATGCAGCGGTTGCTGCGGTAGGCTGGACCACCACATCGGAGCCTTGGTTGTTCCAGGATACTTTTGTGGTGATGATGCATTTGTTGATGCAGGGCCGTAGTGCCAACATTGGCACAGTGGCCACGCTTCACCCTCTTCCCACAGATTCTACATACAGCCTTGTTCACCTCCTCTGGCGGCCTAAAAAAAAAACTGCCACACCACCAAGTAGGTGATTTTACCCCCAACACTACCCACTGACTGCTACCTCCGTGGTCTCCTTGAGACCCCGCACCACTTCTTCCTGGGCAGGTAGGCTGCAGTGAAGCGAGTAGTCTACCTCTGGCGCGTTTGGCTCCCGACCTCCCACTACTGCAACCCTACTGACTCCCGGCCACACTAGTGACTTGCTGGCTCTGCCGCTGGTTCACGGGGAAGCTGACACCCTCTTCTCCCGATGATGATGAAGCCCCTTCGTCACCCGGCTCTCAAGTGCGATCAGCTACATCATCATCGAGTAGTGTCTGCACGTCACTGATGTCCTCCTCAACTGTCTCTGGGTCAGGAGCCTGACCGCTCTCAAAACCAGCTCCCAAGCCACTCTCCTCATCACTACTTGCCTGTCCTGACTATCCTCTAGTACCACTTCCCTGCTGAAAAGTGGAACAGAGCATACAGCATATAATACTTTCCGCTGTGAGGTAACAGAAAAGGACAGAGGCAGGTTGAGGACAGGTGAGGGCACAGGGCCTGCTCCTGGGCCATGCCAACTGAGAGTTGTGTCTGACGAACCCACTGACCCTTGGCTGTGGGTGGTTGATATAAGTTGTGACGAAGTCGAAGATCAAGTCAACTATTCAAGAACAGCTTGGTTGCTGGTCACGACACGACCGCTAGCTGACACTGGGAGCTCAGGCCTCTCGAAGTGACCCCTGCTCTCATGGCTCCTTACTCTGCTCCGACCTCTGCCTGCACCAGAAACATTTAGGCCTCTGCCACTCCCCTGTGCATGGTCTGGCACCTCACTGCCTGACAAACTGTTAGATTAAATAACCAAATGTTAGATCAAATATTTTTATTTCACCACTAATACACAGCAAACAGGGCTTTAGAATATATCACTGAACCGCTAAACGTCAAATAGGCCCTCATTTTTTTTCTATTTTTACACAAAAGACTTTTCAACAGATAAGTGCAACGATGCAAAGCGAATATATTTGTATTTCGCCACTAATACACAGCAAACAGGGCTTTACAATATATCACTGAACCGCTGAACGGCAATTAATCCCCATTTTTTTTCTAATTTTACACTAATGCTCAGTTCAGACCTGAGCGTTTTACAGCGCGTTCCTACGCGCTGTAAAACGCTCAACAAGGAGAAACCAATGCTTCCCTATGGGAATGGTTCTCACCTGGGCGTTTTACAGCGCGTACGATCGCGCTGTAAAACGCCCGACGCTCAAACAAGTACAGGAGCGTTTTTATTTTGGGCGCTTGTCGCGCGTTCCCGTACATAGACTTTCGGGAACGCGCGACACTGTGTGTACGCTTGTCTCTGTATGCGCGATTGTAAACGCCCGTACAATCGCGCATACAGAGCGCTCCTTTCAGAACGCTCAGGTCTGAACTGAGCCTTAAGGCTTTTCAACAAATAAGTGCAACAATGAAAGGCGAATATATTTGCATTTCCCCAGTAATACACAGCAAACTGGGCTGTAAAATATCTCACTGCACCGCTGAATGGCAATTAGGCCCAATTTATTTTAATTTTTTTACAAAAAAGGCTTTTCAACAGATTAGTGCAACAACGGAAGGCGAATATATTTGTATTTCGCCATTAATACACAGCAAACTGGGCTGTAAAATATTTCACTGCACCGCTGAGCATCAAATATATTTTTCCTTTTTCCACTAATACATGCAAAAAAGGGCTTTAAAACAGATAACTGCACAGCTGAGCGGCAAATATATTTTTCCTTTTTCCTCTAATACACACAAAAAAGCGGCAAATATATTTTACTTTTGCCACTAATACACGACAAAAAGGGCTATCATTTTCGCACTTCACCACACAATGGCTAATAAGCCCTTTTTCCCACTAATACAAGCCCAAAAATGCTGTAGAACATATAACTGCACCGCACTAGGGCAAATAAAACGTAGAGATATTTTCTTGTAATAACCCCTGTTAATGCAGGTATCAAACAGCACTTGTACCCTAATAAGAACGGTTTGATGGAATTACAGAGCTGTATAATATAGCTGGCAATTTGGGTGCCCAGTCAGTGCTGCAAGATATAATAGAAATGTTCCTATTACCCAGGCTGTCACCTCCCCGAATGAACCCTGTTCAACAGAAATGCTGTGGATTGATTCCTCCCTATCCTTTCCCTACACCTTGAATAATCTTTCCCTGCACTTGTAAATATATATATATTTTTTTGCACAATGACATTTTTTCTATCACTGTCCCTAGCGTCGCTGGTAGAATCTAAGATGGCTGCTGTATTTATAGGGCTGTGACATCACAGGGCTGGCTGGCTGCTGATTGGCTGCATGCATGTCAGTATGGGTGATCCCGCCTTCCTAGACTTCCTTTCTCCATGTCCTCACAGGTGCAGCAGTCATTTCAGCAATGTGATTCATTACTACGAAGTGCAAGGAAATTCATTTTCGGTGTGAATCGAATTTTTCCTGAAATTCGCAACAAATTTTACTTTGTCAGCTTCGATTTGCTCATCTCTAACCTTAATGACAGGGCCATTTTGCACCTTAGATAGTTTTTTTGTGACACATTGTACTTCATTTAAGTGGTAAATTTGAGTCAATATGTTTTTACCTTTATTTATAAAGAAAAATCAAAAATTTACAGAAAATGTAAAAAATAATGTAATTTTCTAAATTTGAATACTCTGCTTTTAAGGCAGATAATGATAACTCACAAAATAGTTACTACTAGTGTTGAGTGAACCCGAAATGTAAAATTCTGGTCCGTACCAAACTTTGGGAGTTCAAGTACCTGGACCCGAACCTGAACATTGCCAGAAAAGTTTGGGTTCGGGCATTTAATAAAGCTTTTGAAAGGCTGCAGGGCAGCCAATCAACACGTTTTTAAGCTGAGGGCACTTAGAAGCCATCACAGCCATGCCTAGTAATGGAATGGCTGTGATTGGCCGGTGCATCATGTGACCCAGCCTTTTTACAAGCTGGATCATGTGTAGCACTGCCCATCAGCTCTGAGTAGTGCAGGGACAGGAAGCAGGCAGCTGAAGCGAGGGAGAATGTTAGGAATCTGGTTATTTGTTTTGTGGGTGACCTATAATGATTTTTTGTGGGTGCAATACACCAGATTTGCACATCTGACACAGAAATATAATAATTAATCTGTCTGTTAATTCTGTGGGTGACCTATAATGATTTTTTGAGTGCAATACACCAGCTTTGCACTCCTGACACAGAAATATAATAAAAAATGTGGCTGTTAATTCTGAGGGTGATCTATAGCGATTTTTTGTGGGTGCAATGCACCATCTTTATACCCCTGACACAGAAATATAATAATTAATATGGCTGTTAATTCTGTGGGTGACCTATAGTGATCTTTTGTGGGTGCAATGCACAATTTTTGTACCCCTGACACAAAAATATAATAGTTAATCCATCTGTTAGTTCGATGGGTGACATATAACCATTTTTGGTGTGAGATATACGTGCAATTTATACGTGACAGGAAAATTAATATAGTTAATCCATCTGTTAGTCGCTGGGTGACATATTCCCATTTTTGATGTGAGGTACACCTGCACTGCATACGTAACAGGGAAATTAATATACTGTAGTTAATCCGTCTGTTAGTTCGGTGGGCAACATATACCCAATTTTGGTGTGGGATACACTTGCACTTTATACATGACAGGGAAATTAATATAGTTAATCTGACTGTTAGTTTGGCCAGTGACATACAAATTTTTGGTGTGAGATACACGTGCACTGCATATGTGACAGGGAAATTAATATAGTTAATCCGTCTGTTAGTTCGGTGGGTGACATATTCCCATTTTTGGTGTGAAGTACACCTGCACTACATTTGTGACAGAGAAATTTATATAGTTAATCTGTCTGTTAGTTCGGTGGGTGACATATACCTATTTCTGGTTTGAGATACACGTGCACTGAATATGTGACAGGGAAATTAATATAGTAAAATCTGTCTGTTAGTTCGGTCGGTGACATATTCACATTTTTGGTGTGAGGTACACACCTGCAATGCATATGTGACAGGAAAATGTATATAGTTAATCCGTCTATTACTTTGGTGGGTGACCTCAAAGAATGAGGAGAGCTTTAAATAAGGGACGTGGCCCTGGTCATGGTGCGGGTGGATATCCTGTTACAGGGAGAGGATGTGATCGATCTGTGCCAGCTACAAATTAAACACCTTCCTCAGGTGCATGTAGGCGACAGGACGTTCAGCGTTATTTTGTAGGCCCGAATACCAGTGTACGAATGGTGAGGCCAGAAGAAGTACAGGTGGTAGTAGATTGGGTGGCTGACAGTGCCTCCAGTTAATTCACATTGTCTCCCACCCGGTCCCCTGCTGAAACCGCAGAGTTGGCACCTGCAGCCCAGGGGCCTCTATCTTTCACCTCACCCCCTTGCAAATCAGCCAAGCAGTCTGAGCCCAAAGTCATGCAGCAGTTACTTATGCTTTTTGATGTCTCTGCTGGCAGGGATTCCGTGGGCCATCCACCTAGCCCTGCCTCAGAAGTGGAAGAGATTGAGTGCACTGATGCCTAACCACTTATGTTTTAGGATGTGGACATTGGAGGACCACCGCAGCATGTCTATGATGATGATGACGAAACACAGGTGCCAACTGCTGCGGCTTTCTGCCATGCGCAGACCGACAAGGAGGGCAGGGTGAAGAGTGGCTGGAAGATGATGTGGAGGATGATGAGGTCCTAGACCCCACATAGAATCAAGGTCATGCCAGTTACGTGTGCAGTTCAGAGGAAGAGGTGGTGGTCACACAGCACCAGCCACACAGCAAAAGAAGGAGCAGGGTGCAAAAGCAGAGTGGCCGTCCCCTAGCCAGTATGCCTGCTATTGCCTACTGCGCCGAGTGACAGAGCACACCAAAGCCAGCACCAAGGGGTTCCCTGGCGTGGCAGTTCTTCAGACAATGTGCTGAAGACAAGACGCAAGTGGTTTGCATGCTGTGCAATCAGAGCCTGAAGCGAGGCATACATGTTCTAAACCTGAGCACCACATGCATGACCAGGCATCTAAATGCAAAGCACGTGCTCCAGTGGAGTACACACCTGAAAAACCACAAAAGATGTCAGGCTTCTCTTGCTCTCTCTTCTGCTGTGGTATCGGCCTCTTCCTCCCCCTCTGGAGTGACAGTGGCACCTGCCACCCCGCAAACAGAGGCTGTGGCAGCAACACCACCACCTCCACCCAGCATGTCCACACTGTCCCATGGAAGCGTTCAGCTGTCCATCCCCCAAAGATTGGAGAGAAAGAGGAAGTACCCCCCCTACCCACCAGTGATTCCTGGCCCTGAATGCCAGCATTTCAAAATTCCTGGCGTTTGAAATGCTGTCATTCCGTCTGGTGGAGATAGATACTTTTAAAAACCTTATGGCAGTGGCTGTCCCAAAGTACGTGGTTCCAAGCCGCCGCTACTTTTCCCTGCCCTGCACAACCAAGTGGCGGACAAAATCAGGTGTGCAATGCTCAATGCCATCTGTGGCAAGGTCCACATAACTACAGATACGTGGACCAGCAAATGCAGTGGCGGATGGGCCTGAGGCGAATAGCAGTTTGACGCATGTCCTACCGCTAGCAAGGATTCCAGGACATTTCTCGTTGCCTCCTTCTCTGTTTGCTCCTCTTCCACTCCATCATCCCGTCAGTGTAACACCTTCACCACCAACTTCACCCCTTCCAGGAGGAAACAACAGCAGGCTGTTTTGAAACTCATCTGTTTGGGGGGAAAAAAAACATACCGCGCAGGAGATGTGGACGGGCATGGAAGAACAGACCGATAAATGGTTGGTGAGTGCTGCTGATCCTCAAGCCTGGCCTAGTGGTGTGGGATAACAGGAGAAATCTTGTAGACGCTCTAGGGCTAGCCGGTTTGATGCACATCCCTTGACTGGTGCATGTGATGAACTTGGTGGTGCAGAAGTTCCTGAAGAATTAACCCGATATGTTAGAGCTGCTGCAGAAAGTGCGGGCCGTCTGGGCGTTTTCACCCTGCTGCTCGCCTGTCTGCGCTGCAGCGTAACTTCAGCCTTCCAGCTCACCACTTGATATGCGATGTACCCACAAGGTGGAACTCCACTTTTCACATGCTGGAGAGACTGTGCGAGCAGCAGCAGGCAATAGTGGAGTTTCAGCTGCAGCATGCACGGGTGAGTCGCTCTGAAGAACAGCACCACTTCACCACCAATGAGAGGGCCTCCATGCGGGAGCTATGTGCCGTGTTGCACTGTTTCGCGTACTCCACCAACATGGCCAGTTGCCGATAATGCAGTCCTCAGTCCTTCTATGTCTAATTGAAAAAACACTTTGGGCGATGATGGAAGAGGATGCGGCACAGGAGAAAGAGGAGGAGGAAGAGGGATCATTCCCACAGTTATCAGGCCAGTCATTCACAAGTTGCTCGAAGGGTGGGTTCCTGCACCAACAGAGGCCAGGTAAACAACTATCCAGCAAAGACACAGTTCTGCAGGATGAGGAGGAGAAGGATGATGAGGAGGAGGATCTGCGTTCACAGCAGGGGGGCACCCAAAGCAGCTTATGGGCATCAATGGAGCGTGGCTGGGGGATACAGAGGACACAGATGATACACCTCCCACAGAGGACAGCTTGTTGTTTCCTCTGTGCAGCCTGGCACACATGAGCAACTACATGCTGCAGTACCTGCGCAATGACCGCTGAGTTGCCCACATTCTAACCAGTGCTGATTATTAGGTGGCCACCCTGCTGGATTCCCGCTACAAGGAAAACATGCTCTCTTTAATTCTGTCACTGGAGCGTGATCGGAAGATGCACGAGTACAAGCACACACTATTTGATGCGCTGCTGATGGCATTAAAACCTGACAGCGGGGTCTCAGTGGAAGCATGAGGAGGAGGAGGAGAAAGTCGCCAACGCAGCTGGGGCACTGCCAGCACCTCAGAAGGGAGGGTTAGCATGGCCGAAATGTAGAAAACCTTTGTCAGCACGCCACAACAACCAGCACCACCAGCTTAGCAGGAGGCAGCGTTTCAGCAACATTGTGGAACAGTACGTGTGCACATGCCTACACGTACTGACTGATGGGTCTGCCCCATTCAACTTCTGGGTCTCCAAATTGGGCACATGGCCTGAGCTTGCCCTTTACGCCTTGGAGGTGCTTCCCTGAGGCCAGTGTATTGTCTGAACATGTGTTTAGTAGAGTTGAGCGAACACCTGGATGTTCGGGTTCGAGAAGTTCGGCCGAACTTCACGAAAATGTTCGGGTTCGGGATCCGAACCCGACCCGAACTTCGTCCCGAACCCGAACCCCATTGAGGTCAATGGGGACCCGAGCTTTTAGGCACTAAAAAGGCTGTAAAAAAGCCCAGGAAAGAGCTAGAGGGCTGAAAAAGGCAGCAACATGTAGGTAAATCCCTTGCAAACAAATGTGGATAGGGAAATGAATAAAAAAATAAAAATAATCAATATCAATTGGACAGAGGTCCCATAGCAGAGAATCGGGCTTCACGTCAGCAGAGAATCAGTCTCTTCATGCCATAGCCTCTTCCTCCTGGGCCACCTCCTCTTCCATCATCGCCCTAAGTGTTTTCTCAAGGAGACATAGAAGTGGTATTGTAACGCTGATAACGGCGTCATCGCCACTGGCCATGTTGGTGGAGTACTCGAAACAGCGCAACAGGGCACACAGGTCTCGCATGGAGGCCCAGTCATTGGTGGTAGAGTGGTGCTGTTCACCAGTTCGACTGACCCGTGCGTGCTGCAGCTGAAACTCCACTATGGCCTGCTGCTGCTCGCACAGTCTGTCCAGCATGTGCAAGGTGGAGTTCGACCTGGTGGGCACATCACATATAAGGCGGTGAGCGGGAAGGCCGAAGTTACGCTGTAGCGCAGACAGGCGTGCAGCAGCAGGGTGTGAACGCCGGAAGCGCGAACAGACGGCCCGCACTTTATGCAGCAGCTCTGACATGTCGGGGTAGTTGCGAATGAACTTCTGCACCACCAAATTCAGCACATGCGCCAGGCAAGGGATGTGCGTCAAACCGGCTAGTCCCAGAGCTGCAACGAGATTACGCCCATTATCGCACACCACCAGGCCGGGTTGAGGCTCACCGGCAGCAACCACTCGTCAGTCGGTTGTTCTATACCCCGCCACAACTCCTGTGCGGTGTGGGGCCTGTCCCCCAAACATATGAGTTTCAGAACGGCCTGCTGACGTTTACCCCGGGGTGTGCTGAAGTTGGTGGTGAAGGTGTGTGGCTGACTGGATGAGCAGGTGGAAGAAGAGGAGGAGGAAGCTGAGTAGGAGGAGGAGGAGACAGGAGGCAAAGAATGTTGCCCTGCGATCATTGGCGGCGGAAGGACGTGCGCCAAACAGCCCAGCCGCCACTACATTTACCCAGTGTGCAGTTAGGGAGATATAGCGTCCCTGGCCGTGCTTACTGGTCCACGTATCTGTGGTTAGGTGGACCTTGCCACAGATGGCGTTGCGCAGTGCACACTTGATTTTATCGGACACTTGGTTGTGCAGGAAAGGCACGGCTCTCTTGGAGAAGTAGTGGCGGCTGGGAACAACATACTGTGGGACAGCAAGCGACATGAGCTGTTTGAAGCTGTCTGTGTCCACCAGCCTAAATGACAGCATTTCATAGGCCAGTAGTTTAGAAATGCTGGCATTCAGGGCCAGGGTTCGAGGGTGGCTAGGTGGGAATTTACGCTTTCTCTCAAATGTTTGTGAGATGGAGAGCTGAACGCTGCCATGTGACATGGTTGAGATGCTTGGTGACGCAGGTGGTGGTGTTGGTGGTACATCCCATGATTGCTGGGCGGCAGGTGCCAACGTTCCTCCAGAGGAGGAGGAAGAGGCCGAGGCAGCGGCAGCAGCAGAAGAGGCCGAGGCGTCAGCAGCAGAAGAGGTAGCAGGGGGAGCCTGAGTGACTTATTTGTTTTTAAGGTGTTTACTCCACTGCAGTTCATGCTTTGCATGCAGGTGCCTGGTCATGCAGGTTGTGCTAAGGTTCAGAACGTTAATGCCTCGCTTCAGGCTCTGATGGCACAGCGTGCAAACCACTCGGGTCTTGTCGTCAGCACATTGTTTAAAGAAGTGCCATGCCAGGGAACTCCTTGAAGCTGCCTTTGGGGTGCTCGGTCCCAGATGGCGGCGGTCAGTAGCAGGCGGAGTCTCTTGGCGGCGGGTGTTCTGATTTGCCCACTGTTCCCTCTTTGTCTTTTGCTACGCTGTTGGCTCGGTCTCACCACTGCCTCTTCCTCCGAACTGTGAAAGTCAGTGGCATGACCTTCATTCCATGTGGGGTCTAGAACCTCATCGTCCCCTGCATCGTGTTCCACCCAGTCTTCCTCCCTGACCTCCTGTTCAGTCTGCACACTGCAGAAAGACTCAGCAGTTGGCACCTGTGTTTCATCATCATCAGAGACGTGCTGAGGTGGTATTCCCATGTCCTCATCATCAGGAAACATAAGTGGTTGTGCGTTAGTGCATTCTATCTCTTCCACCCATGGGGAAGGGCTAGGTGGATGCCCATGGGAAACCCTGGCAGCAGAGTCTTCAAACAGCATAAGAGACTGCTGCATAACTTGAGGCTCAGACAGCTTCCATGATATGCATGGGGATGATGTGACAGACTGATGGGCTTGGTTTTCATGCGCCATCTGTGCGCTTTCTGCAGAAGACTGGGTGGGAGATAATGTGAACGTGCTGGATGCACTGTCGGCCACCCAATTGACTAATGCCTGTACCTGCTCTGGCCTTACCATCCTTAGAACGGCATTGGGCCCCACCAAATATCCCTGTAAATTCTGGCGGCTACTGGGACCTGAGGTAGTTGGTACACTAGGACGTGTGGCTGTGGCAGAAAGGCCACGTCCTCTCCCAGCACCAGAGGGTCTACTAACACCACCACGACCATGTCCACGTCCGCGTCCCTTATTAGATGTTTTCCTCATTGTTCCCGTTCACCACAATTTTGAAAATGGCAAATTTGGGAATAGTTTTTCAACCCAGAACAAAAACTGTGCTTTTACGGTCACTACAAATAATTTGACCAGCTAAAACAGTACAGATTTGGTTGAATAGAAATGTGAGGCCTATTTTTTACGCGCTGTGTGACAGATATACCTTTAATCACAGAATTAGACTTGTATCTGCACGGTAGCGTGTGTGTTAAGTTTTTCAGAATGACACTATCAGCACCTTCAATCTAAGATATCCTTTTTGGGATAGATTTAAAGTAGGCCTGATATAGCAGAAACTACTAATTTTGAGAATGGCAAATATGGGAATAGTTTTTCAACCCAGAACAAAAACTGTGCTTTTACGGTCACAACAAATAATTTGACCAGCTAAAACAGTACAGATTTGGTTGAATAGAAATGTGAGGCCAATTTTTTTTGCGCTGTGTGACAGATATACCTTTAATCACAGAATTAGACTTGTATCTGCACGGTAGCGTGTGTGTTAAGTTTTTCAGAATGAAACTATCAGCACCTTCAATCTAAGATATCCTTTTTGGGATAGATTTAAAGTAGGCCTGATATAGCAGAAACTACTAATTTTGAGAATGGCAAATTTGGGAATAGTTTTTCAACCCAGAACAAAAACTGTGCTTTTACGGTCACTACAAATAATTTGACCAGCTAAAACAGTACAGATTTGGTGGAATAGAAATGTGAGGCCTATTTTTTTCGCGCTGTGTGACAGATATACCTTTAATCACAGAATTAGACTTGTATCTGCACGGTAGCGTGTGTGTTAAGTTTTTCAGAATGACACTATCAGCACCTTCAATTTAAGATATCCTTTTTGGGATAGATTTAAAGTAGGCCTGATATAGCAGAAACTACTAATTTTGAGAATGGCAAATTTGGGAATACTTTTTCAACCCAGAACAAAAAGTGTGCTTTTACGGTCACTACAAATAACTTGACCAGCTAAAACAGTACTGATTTGGAGGAATATAAATGTCAGGTCTAATTTTTTAGGCGCTGGGTGACAGGCTCAACTTGCCCCTGATGTAGTATATGGCCAAAAAATAACCACACTATTGATGGTTAAATGCACTTGGGTGACACAGGCTCAGCCTGCACCTGATGTAGTATATGGCCAAAAAAATAACCACACTGTTGATGGTTAAATATACTTGGGTGACACAGGCTCAGCCTGCACCTGATGTAGTATATGGCCAAAAAATAACCACACTGTTGATGGTTAAATGCACTTGAGTGACACAGGCTCAGCCTGCACCTGATGTAGTATATGGCCAAAAAATAACCACACTGTTGATGGTTAAATGCACTTCGGTGACACAGGCTCAGCCTGCAGCTGATGTAGGATATAGCAAAAAATAACCACACTATTGATGGTTAAATGCACTTGGTGGTAGCTTGTGCTGGCGCACCACAAGCCACAAAATGGCCGCCGATCACCCCAGAAAAAAGTGATATAAAAACGCTCTGGGCAGCCTAAAAAAAGTGAGCAATTCAATATTAGCACTTCAATGATCCACAGCTGGAGATCGATCACTGAATTAAGTCTTTTGGAGGAGTTAATCTGCCTAATCTCGCCCTAACGTCGCAGCAGCAACCTCTCCCTATGCTTGAATCAGCAGAGTGACGTGCAGCGCTACGTGACCCAAGCTTATATAGAGGCTGGGTCACATGCTGCACTGGCCAATCACAGCCATGCCAATAATAGGCAAGGCTGTGATGGCCTCTTGGGGCAAGTAGTATGACGCTTGTTGATTGGCTGCTTTGCAGCCTTTCAAAAAGCGCCAAGAAAGTACCGAACACCGAACCCGAACCCGGACTTTTACGAAAATATTCGGGTTCGGGTTCGCTCATCCCTAGTGTTTAGCACGGCGGGGGGGTGATCACAGACAAGCTATGTCCATAGCCAATGTGGACAAGCTCACGTTCATTAAAATTAACCAGGCATGGATCTCACTGGACTTGTCCGTATCTTGTGCTGAGTAGACAAATATACTGGCCACACCCAGCCACTGTTACACTCAAGCACACTTTCTCTTTGCATTCTCTTTTCTTTTTCTCAATGTTTTGGGGTCTTCCCAAATTTATAAAAAAATAAAAAATAAATGAAAAAAAATTAAAATAAAATGGCTACCTTATCCTCCTCCACCACCGCTTCCACCTACACCACCACATCCACCGCCTCCTCAACCTCCTACTCCACTTTGACCTCTGCCTCCTGGTTCAAGATTATTATTATATATTTTTTTCTATTCTATGTTATTTTAAGTCATTTCCCTATCCATATTTGTTTGCAGGGCAACTGTCCTGCTCTTACCCCCATTTTGCAGCCCTCTAGCCCTTACTATTAGGGATGAGCCTCGTACCGAATTTTGGGTGTTCGTGACACGGACCCGAACCCGAACATTTACGGAAAAAAAACGGGGTCGGGTTCGGTGTTTTTGAAAGGCTACAAAGCAGCATACTACTTGCCCCAAGAGGCCATCACAGCCATGCCTACTATGGCATGGCTGTGATTGGCCAGTGCCAGCATGTGACCCAGCCTCTATTTAAGCTGGAGTCACGTAGCGCCGCACGTCACTCTGCTCTGATCAGTGTAGGGATAGGATGCAGCTGCTGCTGTTAGGGCCAGATTAGGCAGGGATTTACTCATCAAAAACACTTAATGAAGTGATCGATCTACAGCTGTGTATCATTCAACTTCTGCTAGTTAATTGCTCATTGTTTTTAGGCTGCCCAGAGCGTGTTTCTGTCACTTTTTTATGGGGTGATCGGCGGCCATTTTGTGTCTTGTGGTGCGCCATCACAAGCTGCCACCAAGTCCATTTAACCATCAATAGTGTGTTGTTTTTTTTTTTTTGCTATATCCTACATCAGGGGCATGGCTGTACTTGCTATTTTATTGAGGGGTGAACTAGCAGTACCCTAAATCTGGTGTTTCAGCTGTGGCTAGCCAATTGTAATACTGTCTGCTGTCTGGCAAAGGATATATTTTTTTCTGGGGTGAAATTCAATTCCCAAAATAGCAATTCCCTAAATCTGGTGTTCCAGCTGTGGCTGGACAAGTTTTCTAGTGTCCGTCTAAGCACAGTTTTTCAATTCCCAAAATAGCAATTCCTAAATCAGTGGTTTCTGCTGTAGCAGGCCAAGTTTAAATCTATCCATAAAAGGATATATTACATTGAAGGTGCAAATTCAAGTGCTGATAGGGTCATACTCAATAACTTCACACGCTACCATGCATCTCCAAGTGTAATTCTGTCCGTAAAGGGATACCTGTCATCCAGGGCCTAAATACTAGGCCTACAATTTATATTCAGCTAAATCTGTGGTTACTGCTGTGCCTGTATTAGTGTATACGGTACCTAAATAGATAGCCAGATAGTGTTAGGTGCCTGTAAAAAAAGGCCTGAATTTGAATTCAATACATTGGGCCAAATAATTTTTTTCTTGTTGTGGTGATCGGTAACAATGAGGAAAACATCTAGTAAGGGACGCGGACATGGTCGTGGTGGTGTTAGTGGACCCTCTGGTGCTGGGAGAGGACGTGGCCGTTCTGCCACAGCCACACGTCCTAGTGTACCAACTACCTCAGGTCCCAGTAGCCGCCAGAATTTACAGGGATATTTGGTGGGGCCCAATGCCGTTCTAAGGATGGTAAGGCCTGAGCAGGTACAGGCATTAGTCAATTGGGTGGCCGACAGTGCATACAGCACGTTCACATTATCTCCCACCCAGTCTTCTGCAGAAAGCGCACAGATGGCGCATGAAAACTAAGCCCATCAGTCTGTCACATAACCCCCATGCATATCAGGGAAACTGTCTGAGCCTCAAGTTATGCAGCAGTCTCTTTATGCTGTTTAAAGACTCTGCTGCCAGGGTTTCCAAGGGCATCCACCTAGCCCTTCCCCAGGGGTGGAAGAGATAGTATGCACTAACGCACAACCACTTATGTTTCCTGATGATGAGGACATGGGAATACCACCTCAGCACGTCTCTGATGATGACAAAACACAGGTGCCAACTGCTGCGTCTTTCTGCAGTGTGCAGACTGAACAGGAGGTCAGGGATCAAGACTGGGTGGAACACGATGCAGGGGACGATGAGGTCCTAGACCCCACATGGAATGAAGGTCGTTGCCACTGACTTTCAGAGTTCGGGGAGGAAGAGGCAGTGGTGAGACCGAGCCAACAGCGAGCAAAAGAGGGAGCAGTAGGCAAAATCAGAACACCCCGCCGCCAAGAGACTCCGCCTGCTACTGACCCGCCGCCATCTGGGACCGAGGCACACCCAAAGGCAGCTTTAAAGGAGTTCCCTGGCATGGCACTTCTTCAAACAATGTGCTGACGACAAGACCCGAGTGGTTTGCACGCTGTGCCATCAGAGCCTGAAGCGAGGCATTAATGTTCTGAACCATAGCACAACCTGCATGACCAGGCACCTGCTTGCAAAGCATGAACTGCAGTGGAGTAAACACCTTAAAAAAAGGAAGTCACTCAGGCTCCCCCTGCTAACCTCTTCTTGCTGCTGCCGCCTCAGCCTCTTCTGCTGCTGCTGCCTCGGCCTCTTCCTCCTCCTCTGGAGGAACGTTTGCACCTGCCGCCCAGCAAACATGGGATGTACCACCAACACCACCACCTGCGTCACCAAGCATCTCAACCATGTCACACGGCAGCGTTCAGCTCTCCATCTCACAAACATTTGAGAGAAAGCGTAAATTCCACCTAGCCACCCTCGAACCCTGGCCCTGAATGCCAGCATTTCTAAACTACTGGCCTATGAAATGCTGTCATTTAGGCTGGTGGACACAGACAGCTTCAAACAGCTCATGTCCGCTTGCTGTCCCACAGTATGTTGTCCCAGCCGCCACTACTTCTCCAAGAGAGCCGTGCCTTCCCTGCACAACCAAGTGTCCGATAAAATCAAGTGTGCACTGCGCAACGCCATCTGTGGCAAGGTCTACCTAACCACAGATAAGTGGACCAGTAAGCACGGCCAGGACGCTATATCTCCCTAACTGCACACTGGGTAAATGTAGTGGCGGCTGGGCCCCATGCAGAGAGCTCTTTGGCACACGTCCTTCCGCCGCCAAGGATCGCAGGGCAACATTCTTTGCCTCCTGTCGCCTCCTCCTCCTACTCAGCTTCCTCCTTCTCTTCTTCCACCTGCTCATCCAGTCAGCCACACACCTTCACCACCAACTTCAGCACAGCCCGGGGTAAACGTCAGCAGGCCGTTCTGAAACTCATATGTTTGGGGGACAGGCCCCACACCGCACAGGAGTTGTGGCGGGGTATAGAACAACAGACCGACGAGTGGTTGCTGCCGGTGAGCCTCAAGCCCGACCTGGTGGTGTGCGATAATGGGCGAAATCTCGTTGCAGCTCTGGGACTAGCCGGTTTGACGCACATCCCTTGCCTGGCGCATGTGCTGAATTTGGTGGTGCAGAAGTTCATTCGCAACTACCCCGACATGTCAGAGCTGCTGCATAAAGTGCGGGCCGTCTGTTCGCGCTTCCGGCGTTCACATCCTGCCGCTGCTCGCCTGTCTGCGCTACAGCGTAACTTCGGCCTTCCCGCTCACCGCCTCATATGCGACGTGCCCACCAGGTGGAACTCCACCTTGCACATGCTGGACAGACTGTGCGAGCAGCAGCAGCCATAGTGGAGTTTCAGCTGCAGCACCACTTCAACACCAATGACTGGCCTCCATGCGAGACCTGTGTGCCCTGTTGCGCTGTTTCGAGTACTCCACCAACATGGCCAGGTGCGATGACGCCGGTTATCAGCGTTACAATACCACTTCTATGTCTCCTTGAGAAAACACTGAGAGCGATGATGGAAGAGGAGGTGGCCCAGGAGGAGGAGGAGGAGGAGGAAGAGGGGTCATTTTTAGCACTTCAGGCCAGTCTCTTTAGAAGTGACTCAGAGGGAGGTTTTTTGCAACAGCAGAGGCCAGGTACAAATGTGGCCAGACAGGGCCCACTACTGGAGGACGAGGAATACGAGGATGAGGATGAGGTGGAGGAGGAGGAGGATAAAGCATGTTTACAGCGGGGTGGCACCCAACGCTGCTCTGGCCCATCACTGGTGCATGGCTGGGGGGAAACGCAGGACAATGACGATACGCCTCCCACAGGAGGACAGCTTGTCCTTAACCTCTGGGTAGCCTGGCACACATGAGCGACTACATGCTGCAGTGCCTGCGCAACGACAGCCAGAGTTGCCCACATTTTAAACGTGTGCGGACTACTGGGTTGCCACCCTGCTGGATCCCCGGTACAAAGACAATGCGCCAACGCAGCAGTGTCACGGCCAGCTCCTCTGAGGGCAGGGGTAGCATGGCAGAGATGTAGAAAAGTTTTGTCACCACGCCACAGCTAACAGCACCACCACCTGATACGGAACGTGTTAGCAGGAGGCAACATTTTCACTAACATGGGTGAACAGTACCTGTGCACACCCTCCACATACTGACTGATGGTACGGCCCCATTCAACTTCTGGGTCTCCAAATTGTTCCACGTGGCCAGAGCTATCGTTTTATGCCTTGGAGGTGCTGGCCTGCCCGGCGGCCAGCGTTTTGTCTGAACGTGTATTCAGCACGGCAGGGGGCGTCATTACAGACAAGCAGCCGCCTTTCTACAGCCAATGTGGACAAGCTGACGTTCATAAAAATGAACCAGGCATGGATCCCACAGGACCTGTCCATCCATTGTGCAGATTAGACATTAACTACCTCCCCTTAACAATATATTATAGTACTCCAGGGCACTTCCTCATTCAATCCTATTTTTATTTTCATTTTACCTTTATATTGCGGGGCAACCCAAATTGAATGAACCTCTCCTCTGTCTGGGTGCCGGGGCCTAAATATGTGACAGTGGCCTGTTCCAGTGGTGGGTGACGTGAAGCCTGATTCTCTGCTATAACATAAATACTGATTCTGTGCTGACATGAAGCCAGATTCTCTGTTACGGGACCTCTCTCCTCTCCCTGGGTGCCTGGGCCTAAATATGTGACAGTGGCCTGTTCCAGTTGGTGGGTGACGTGAAGCCTGATTCTCTGCTATGACATGAAGACTGATCTCTCTGCTGACATGAAGCCTGAATCTCTGTTACGGGACCGCTCTCCTCTGTCTGGGTGCCAGGGCCTAAATGTGTGACAGTGGCCTCTTCCAGTGGTGGGTGACGTGAAGCCTGATTCTCTGCTATGACATGAAGACTGATTCCGTGCTGACATGAAGCCAGATTCTCTGTTACAGGACCTCTCTCCTCTGTCTGGGTGCCAGGGTCTAAATGTGTGACAGTGGCCTCTTCCAGTGGTGGGTGACGTGAAGCCTGATTCTCTGCTATGACATGAAGACTGATTCTGTGCTGACATGAAGCCAGATTCTCTGTTACGGACCTCTCTCCTCTGTCTGGGTGCCAGGGCCTAAATGTGTGACAGTGGCCTCTTCCAGTGGTGGGTGACGTGAAGCCTGATTCTCTGCTATGACATGAAGACTGATTCTCGTGCTGACATGAAGCCAGATTCTCTGTTACGGGACCTCTCTCCTCTGTCTGGGTGACGGGGCCTAAATATGTGTCAGTGGCCTGTTCAGTGGTGGGTGACGTGAAGTCTGATTCCTCTGCTATGACATGAAGACTGATTCTGTGCTGACATGAAGCCAGATTCTCTGTTATGGGACCTCTCTCCTCTGTCTGGGTGCCGGGGCCTAAATATGTGACAGTGGTGGGTGACGTGAAGGCCTGATTTCTCTGCTATGACATGAAGACTGATTCTTGCTGACATGAAGGCAAATTCCTCTGCTATGGCATGAAGAGACTGATTCTCTGCTGACATGAAGCCAGATTCTCTGCTATGGCATGAAGAGACTGATTCTCTGCTGACGTGAAGCCCGATTCTCTGCTATGGGACTCTGTCCAATTGATATTGGTTAATTTTTATTTTTATTTTTTTATTGTTATTTTAATTCATTTCCCTATTCACATTTGTTTGCAGGGGGATTTACCTACATGTTGCCTGCCTTTTTTTTTAGCCCTCTAGCTCTCTCCTGGGCTGTTTTACAGCCTTTTTAGTGCCGAAAAGTTGGGGTCCCCATTGACTTCAATGGGGTTCGGGTTCGGGACGAAGTTCGGGTCGGGTTTCGGATCCCAAACCCGAACATTTCCGGGAAGTCGGCCGAACTTCTCGAACCCGAACATCCAGGTGTTCGCTCAACTCTACTTTCAAAGCATCATGTAACTGCAGAAGTGAACTGAGAATAAATTTTTCTTTTTGTACTGAAATAGGCCACTAAACGCTTTAGCAGAAATAAATGCACCATAGAAGTGCGCATATATTTGTACTTTCTGTACTGACAGTAGGCCAATAAACGCTTTAAACACATATAACTGCAGAAGTTAACAGAGAATATATTTTCCTTTTTGTACTGAAATAGGACACCTGAACACTTTCACCACATATAACTGCAGAAGTGAAATGCATTATATTTTTCTTTTTTCTACTGAAATAGGCCACTAAACTCTTTCACCACAAATAAATGCAAACAGTGAAGTGCATATATATTTTTTACTTTTTGTACTGTAATAGGACACTGAATGCTTTCACCACATATAACTGCAGAAGTGAAATGCGTATATATTTTTCCTTTTTGTACTGAAATACGCCACTGAACTCTTTCACCACAAATTAATGCAACAGTGAAGTGCGTATACTTTCACCACATATAACTGCAGATGTGAAATGCATATATTTTTTTTGATTTGTACTGAATAGGCAACTAAACTCTTTCACCACAAATAAGTGAAGTTTATATATATTTTTTCCTTTTGTACTGTAATAGGACACTGAACGCTTTCCACCACATATAACTGCAGAAATTAAATGCTCATATATTTTTCGATTTGTACTGAAATAGGCCACTAAACTCTCAACACAAATAACTGCAGAAGTGAAATACGTATATATTTTTATTTTTCCACAGATATAAGCCACTAAAGGTTTTTCAACATAGCACTTGCACCCCAATAACAAAAACTAATTGCTGGAATGCCAGAGCTGTATAATGGCTATTTTGATCCCCAAAAAATGTTTCCCTGCACTTGTATATCACTTTTTTTTCACAATGAGGTTTTTCTAGCACTGTCCCTAGCGACTTCAGACGTCTCTCCCTGCAATAAAATGCTGTGAAATGATTCCTCCCTATTCTTTTCCTGCACTTGTAAATCGCTTTATCTGGCATTGTCCCTAGCGCCTTGTGACGTCTCTCCCTGCACTAGGATGCTGTGAGATGATTCCTCCCTATCCTTTCCCTGCACTTATAAATTGTTTTTTCATTTTTGTTTTCACAATGAGATTTTTCTTATTGCTGTCCCTAGCGCCTTCTCATGTCTGTCCCTGCAGTCAGAACACTGGAAATTTCTGACTCTAAGATGGCCGCTGTATTTATAGGGGCCGTAACATCACAGACCTGGCTGGCTGCTGATTGCTGATGCATGGACATTACACTGCGTGCAGAATTATTAGGCAAATGAGTATTTTTGACCACATCATCCTCTTTATGCATGTTGTCTTACTCCAAGCTGTATAGGCTCGAAAGCCTACTACCAATTAAGTATATTAGGTGATGTGCATCTCTGTAATGAGAAGGGGTGTGGTCTAATGACATCACACCCTATATTAGGTGTGCATAATTATTAGGCAACTTCCTTTCCTTTGGCAAAATGGGTCAAAAGAAGGACTTGACAGGCTCAGAAAAGTCAAAATAGTGAGATATCTTGCAGAGGGATGCCAGCACTCTTAAAATTGCAAAGCTTCTGAAGCGTGATCATCGAACAATCAAGCGTTTCATTCAAAATAGTCAACAGGGTCGCAAGAAGCGTGTGGAAAAACCAAGGCGCAAAATAACTGCCCATGAACTGAGAAAAGTCCAAGCGTGCAGCTGCCAAGATGCCACTTGCCACCAGTTTGGCCATATTTCAGAGCTGCAACATCACTGGAGTGCCAAAAGCACAAGGTGTGCAATACTCAGAGACATGGCCAAGGTAAGAAAGGCTGAAAGACGACCACCACTGAACAAGACACACAAGCTGAAACGTCAAGACTGGGCCAAGAAATATCTCAAGACTGATTTTTCTAAGGTTTTATGGACTGATGAAATGAGAGTGAGTCTGATGGGCCGTGGCTGGATTGGTAAAGGTCAGAGAGCTCCAGTCCCGACTCAGACGCCAGCAAGGTGGAGGTGGAGTACTGGTTTGGGCTGGTATCATCAAAGATGAGCTTGTGGGGCCTTTTCGGGTTGAGGATGGAGTCAAGCTCAACTCCCAGTCCTACTGCCAGTTTCTGGAAGACACCTTCTTCAAGCAGTGGTACAGGAAGAAGTCTGCATCCTTCAAGCAAAACATGATTTTCATGCAGGACAATGCACCATCACACGCGTCCAAGTACTCCACAGCGTGGCTGGCAAGAAAGGGTATAAAAAAGAAGAAAATCTAATGACATGGCCTCCTTGTTCACCTGATCTGAACCCCATTGAGAACCTGTGGTCCATCCATCAAATGTGAGATTTACAAGGAGGGAAAACAGTACACCTCTCTGAACAGTGTCTGGGAGGCTGTGGTTGCTGCTGCCGCAATGTTGATGGTGAACAGATCAAAACACTGACAGAATCCATGGATGGCAGGCTTTTTGAGTGTCTTGCAAAGAAAGGTGGCTATATTGGTCACTGATTTGTTTTTGTTTTGTTTTTGAATGTCAGAAATGTATATTTGTGAATGTTGAGATGTTATATTGGTTTCACTGGTAAAAATAAATAATAGAAATGGGTATATATTTGTTTTTTGTTAAGTTGCCTAATAATTATGCACAGTAATAGTCACCTGACACACAGATATCCCCTAAAATAGACTCAAACTAAAAACAAACTAAAAACTACTTCCAAAAATATTCAGCTTTGATATTAATGAGTTTTTTGGGTTCATTGAGAACATGGTTGTTGTTCAATAATAAAATTAATCCTCAAAAATACAATTGCTAATAATCTGCACTCCCTGTATGGTTCAGCCCGCCTTCACAGAGTTCCTTGCCCATGTCCTCACATGTGTAGCCGCCATTGTAGCCTCCATTTTAGTAAAAATTGTGATTTGTTACCAGAAAGCGCGAGGAAATTCGCATTGGTTGCAAATCAAATTTTTCCTGAAATTCGGATTGATTCCACTTCGTCTGATTCAATTCGCTCATCTCTAATCTTGATGCAGAAGAAAGGTAAAACCTAGCATTGGTAGAAGGGAATATACCTTCAATATTACAAGAGTTAGAAACATTTTTGAGTCAAACCAGAAACACTAGCATAATTAAACATGGCACTGCCATTAACTACAAACTGAAAGAGTAACATAAATAGTAAAGTAGTTTATAAGGCTGAAAAAAGACATCTGTCTATCTAGTTAAGCCCTGTTATTCTGCAAGTAGAACTACTGTAGGTAAACTACTGTGGGTGTTCTATTAAAAATAAATAATAAAGGGTTGATAGTAGCACACAAACTTGCACACATATCAACCTGCTACCCTGTATGAGCTTTGGTAGCTCTGCTGGCAATATCATACTTATGGTCCCACTTCATTGCATGACCGTCTTATATTGGCATGGCTATCATTGGTCACAGCACTTTGCCACAGCTGATCAGCCATCTGTCAGGACGCTCTCCCTCTCTTCTGTTCATTTGGGCTTGGCCTCCAGATATTGCACTCCTGAGATCTTAACACCAAAGAGCTCTGCCTTTTTTTTTCTTCACTTGAGGTGCATTATATGCCATCTAGCCAGTGGCTCTTCCTGGAGTCATGTAGGACCTTTTAGCATGGCTCGTGACAGCATCCCCAGATGCAGTAGGAACAGCTACTTCCTCTGTGATATCTTCTCCCGCTGCCTGCAGTAAATCTTCTCCAAGGCAGCTGTGCAGCAGATTTATCCCAGAGCTCTCTGTTATTTTCATTAGCCACTGCAACTGTTCTTCCATCCTCATCAAATTAAAGGGCTCTTCACCCTTTACCAAAACAAATGCACCAACTTTATATATCATTAGGGGGCTTTAAATAGGTAAAACTCCTTCTATATGACTCCATGCCACAAAGTCAGGATGTCCACAGGATCTCCACTGGCAGAATATTTTTTGTGATCTGCTACTCTGGCACAGTTAACCTTTTTGTAGAATTAAGTATTAATCAATGCAGTATAGGGAAAATAACTTAAGTTGATCATATAAACAATATGTATACTAGAAGTAGTTAAGTAATTTGGTTGGTGATGGAATAATTGCACTATGGCATTTTAAAATAAATACAATTATTTTTCCAATACATATAGCCACACTATTACAGGTTCCTGTAACACACACATACAGTTGCCACTCTGTACCCTTTGAATTTTCAAAGTGCTGATTTTTATAAGAGCATTGGAGATATCAGGAGACTACTTAGTCTAACTCAGAGCTTTTCCACTGTAGCAGAACTTCAGTGGTGTTTCTGGTGGATACTCAGACACTGTTTCAAACAGGTAAGGAATTTGTTAGACAGAGTTATCACTATTGTCTGATTGCAAATGAGCATAGGCAAGTAAGGTGTTAAATTGCTGTTGGGGGAGGAGCTTTTATGGGAGTGTGTGTATATATAGCAACATAGTATTTTATTAGCTTTCCTAATTATAGCTTGCTGAATTTTCAAAGTGCTGATTTTTTTAAGTGCATTGGAGATATTCAGGAGACTAACTTAGGTCTACGGCCTCATGCACACGACCGTTGTGTGCATCCCGTGGCCGTTGTTTCCGTTTTCCGTGATTTTCTGCAGACCCATTAACTTTCAACTGGGTCCGTTGAAAACTCGGAAAATGCACCGTTGTTCATCCGCGGCCGTGATCCGTGTTTCCTGTCCTATTTTTTTGACGCGACAACGGTTCACGGACCCATTCAAGTCAATGGGTCCGCTGAAAAAACATGGATGCACACAAGATTGGCGTCCGTGGCCGTAGGCTACTTTCACACAGACGGATCCGCAGATCCGTCAGCATAAAAGCTTTTTCAGAGCTGAGTTTTCACTTCGTGAAAACTCAGATCCGACAGTATATTCTAACACAGAGGCGTTCCATAGTGATGGGGACGCTTGAAGTTAGAATATACTACGAACCTGTGTACATGACTGCCCCCTTACAGGGGGAACTGTGTACATGACTTATCTCTTACAGGGGTCTGTGATCCGCACTATTAACCCCTTAGGTGCCGCACCTGAGGGGTTAATTGTGCATATCATAGCCCCTGTAAAAAGATCAAGTGCTGCCAGGCAGGAGGGGGCAGACCCCCCTCCCCTGTATTTAACTCATTGGTGGCCAGTGTGGCCTCCCCTCTCCCCCCCTCCCTAATTAAAATCACCCCCATCATTGGTGGCCAGTGCGGCCTCCCCTCATCCCCCCCTAATTAAAATCACCCCCCATAATTGGTGGGCAGTGCGGGCTCCCCTCTCACCCCCTCCCTAATTAAAATCACCCCCCCATCATTGGTGGCCAGTGCGGCCCTCCCCTCTCCCCCGCCTAATTAAAATCACCTTCCCCCCATCATTGGTGGCAGCGGAGAGTTCGATCAGTGTCCCAGTTTAATCGCTGGGCTCCGATCGGTAACCATGGCAACCAGGACGCTACTGCAGTCCTGGTTGCCATGGTTACTTAGCAATTCTTTGAAGCATTATACTTACCTGCGATGTCTGTGTCCGGCTGGGCGCTCCTCCTACTGGTAAGTGACAAGGTCTGTGCTATAGGCAATGCGCCGCACAGACCCTTTCACTTACCAGTAGGAGGAGCGCCCGGCCGGTCAGACAGCGAAGGTAAGTATAATGCTTCTAAAATTGCTAAGTAACCATGGCAACCAGGACTGAAGTAGCGTCCTGGTTGCCATGGTTACCGATCGGAGCCCCAGCAATTAAACTGGGACTCCGATCGGAACTCTCGCTGCCACCAATGATGGTGGAAGGTGATTTTAATTAGGGGGGGGAGAGGGGAGGCCGCACTGGCCACCAATGATGGGGGGGGTAATTTTAATTAGGGAGGGGAAGAGGGGAGGCCACACTGGCCACCAATTAATATAATACTGGGGAGGGAGGGGGGCCGCACTGGCCACCAATGATGGGGGTGATTTTAATTAGGGGGGGAAAAGGGGAGGCCGCACTGTGCCACCAATGATGAGGGAAGGTGATTTTTAATTAGGGGGGGAGGGGAGGCCGCACTGGCCACCAATTAGTTAAATACAGGGGGGGGGGGTCTGCACCCTCCAGCCTGGCAGCAACCCGATCTCTTACAGGGGGCATGATAGTGCCGCACCTGAGGGGTTAATTGTGCCTAAGGGGTTAATTGTGCGGATCACAGCCCCCCTGTAAGAGATCGAGTGCTGCCAGGCAGCAGGGGGCAGTCATGTACAAAGTTCTTAGTATATCCTAACTTCAAGCGTCCCCAATCACTATGGGAATGCCTCTGTGTTAGAATATACTGTCGGATATGAGTTTTCACGGATCTAACTCAAATCCGATGGTAATATTCTAAAATAAAGGCGTTCCCATGGTGATGGGGATGCTTCAAGTTAAAATATACCATCGGATTGGAGAAAACTCTGATCCTTTGGTATATTAACTCCTGACTATACATTTAAAAGTCAATGGGGACGGATCCGTTGCAATTGCACCATATTGTGTCAACGTCAAATGGATCCGTCCCCATTGACTTGCATTGTCAGTCAGGATGGATCCGTTTGGCTCCGCACGCCAGGCGGACACCAAAATGACTTTTTTTTTCATGTCCGTGGATCCTCCAAAAATCAAGGAAGACCCACGGAAGAAAAAACGGTCACGGATCACTGAAAAACGGAAATCCGTTTTGCGGACCGCAAAAAAAAACGTCCGTGTCCATGAGGCCTAACTCAGAGCTTTTCCACTGTAGCAGAACTTCAGTGGTGTTTCTGGTGGATACTCAGAAACTGTGTTTCAAAACAGGGTAAGGAATTTGTTAGACAGGTTATCACTATTGTCTGATTGCAAGTGAGCATAGGCGAGTAGGCTACTTTCACACTAGCGTTCCAGAGCGGATCCGTCTGGGGTCTGCCCAGACGGATCCGCTCATATAATGCAGACTTTAGATCCGTTCAGAACGGATCCGTCTGCATTATATTGTAGATAAAATTCTAGTGTGAAAGTAGCTTCAAACGGATCCGTCCAGACTTTACATTGAAAGTCAATGGGGGACGGATCCGTTTGAAAATTGAGCCATATAGTGTCAAATTCAAACGGATCCATCCCCATTGACTTACATTGTAAGTCTGGACGGATCCGCGGAGGCTGAACGCTGCCAGACTAATGCATTCTGAGCAGATCCGCTTCCACTCAGAATGCATTAGGGCAGTACGGATGCGTTCGGGGCCGCTTGTGAGCCCCTTCAAACGGAGCTCACAAGCGGACACCCGAACGCTAATGTGAAAGTAGCCTTAGGTGTAAATTGCTGTTGGGGGAGGAGCTTTTGTGGGAGTGTGTGTATATATAGCAACGTAGTATTAGCTTTCCTAATTATAGCTTGCTGAATTTTCAAAGTGCTGAATTTTATAAGTGCATTGGAGATATTCAGGAGATACTCAGGAGGTAATCTGGAGGTGGATACAATCTTAACAAGTAAGATTTGTTATGTTTAAAATATTTCCCCTCTTTAAAATGGCAGACCTGGTTCTGTGCAGGAATTGTTGTGCTTTTATTTCAGGTTCCACTCTTCAGAGGTTTGGATACTGTCTGATCTGAAGACAGCTCTCCATAATGCAGCAGGAAATTGCCCTTTTTTAAATATGAGATTTGTAAATTAACTGCTAAACAAACTCAGGCTGAGAACGTTGCAATGCCACTGCCACAGAGGCCCCCCTAGAAATGAAAGATGGGTTACTGCAGGTTCTGGTAGACTGAGAGTTGTGGATAGAAGACATGTCCCACAGTCTGTGGCTCTCCATAATTCATTTGCAGCATTTTCAGAGTGTAAGAGCAACATGGAGGAGGTTCAAGCACAGTGGGTGAGGAGCAATCATCTCCCATGCCTAAAGTATGCAAGACTGCAGCCAAAGACAGAAAGGAGAAGGTAAGGACTGATAGCAAGCAGCTGTTGGTGGGCGATTCCATCATAAGAGGTGTGAAGTTTGAGGAGAATGGTGTTGTGAGATGTCTCCCTGGTGCTACCGTTAGCAGGGATAGACGACGGATCCTTAATATTGTTAGACACAAGAAGAGAAGCAGGGGCGGCACAGTGACGTCAACAGTCCTAGTCACACAGCGTGGAGCAGGTAATGGGCTGCTCAGAATATACACACTGACGGCGGTGCTCAGCTGCGATAGCAGGAAGACTGTCACAAATGAAATGGCGGAGGATGAATGAACAGCGGCACTCACCAGTGTGATGAAAGTCAAGTGGGTACTTTATTCAATAGGCAGGGGGCAGACAATTCTATACACGCATGTAGAGAGCAGCGACGGCCGTTTCACGCTAACAAGCGCTTCCTCAGGCTCATGTTTTATGAACCTTGGGCAGCCTTTTCCCGTTTTAAACAGAATTAAAATGTTCTCTTACTCTTTCGAAAAGGCACCTGATCGTTTTACCAACATAGAATCGCCCGCAGTTCACACAGTAGCAAATACACTACATAGGTGCTCCTGCAGTTAATGAAGCTCTTGATTCTATGTGGGTGCCATCACGAACTCAACAAATTTCTTTTGAGAGTTATGTGCACATAAAGAGCAGGAACCACAGCGAAAGTTGCCATTTAGGGATACTACTCCTAAGCCAATTGCTATTTTTAATGTCTGGAACCTGCTTCTTACAAGCCTGTCCCTAATGTGTGGTTCTTCTGAATGATATAATGATTTCTGTTCTGTAAGTTTTAGTCAGGGTTCCACCCTCCTCAAAATGTCCCAATTTTTATATATCACTGAGCGTATACGTTTCCGCCATGGAGCTATATTTGAAGGGAGAATGCATGCTTGGGTCCCTCTAGTTTTCCCGCTGTTTGTTTAGTTTCTTCTTCTCTACCTACGTCCCCCAAGTAGCAGCTACTACTGGTAAGAGGTTATCCAGAAGACTTGCTCGATAAACATATGAAAAGAGTAGAGCAGTCTTTCTCCCAGGAGGATCTATTGAAGGTGGGGGACGTAGAGAGAGAAGAGGAACTAAAACAAACAGGGGAAACTAGAGGGGACCCGAGGCTTGCATTCTCCAAATATAGCCCCATGGAGGAACGTATACGCTCAGTGATATATAAAAATTGGACATTTTGAGGAGGGATGCAACCCTGACTAAACTTACAGAACAGAAACCCATTATATCATTCAGAAGAAGCCACACAATTAGGGACAGGCTTGTTAAAAGCAGGTTCCAGACCATTAAAAATAGCAATTGCTTAGGAGTAGTATCCCTAATGGCAACTTTCGCTGTGGTTCCTGCTCTTTATGTGCACATAACTCTAAAAAGAAATATGTTGAGTTCGGAGGCACCCAACATAGAATCAAGAGCTTCATTAACTGCAGGAGCACCTATGTAGTGTATTTGCTACTGTGTGACTGCGGGCGATTCTATGTTGGTAAAACGATCAGGTGCCTTTTCGAAAGAGTAAGAGAACATTTTAATTCTGTTAAAACGGGGAAAAGGCTGCCCAAGGTTCATAGAACATGTTAGGAACATACATGGAGGTAGCACTGATTGTATTTCCTTCACGGGTGGCTTGAGACTGTGTCCTCCCCTCTGCAGGGGGGAGACAGACATCGTCTCCTCCTGCAGAGGGAAGATAGATGTTTTCTGCAGACCCAAGCTTTGGGTGAATTGGGCCTAAATGATAGGAACGACTTAAGTTCCTTTTTGTAGATACATCCTGCTATGATGATTTCTATTTGTTTATTATACCTTATTGCCTGGTATGTGTTGTCTCTTGCTTGCTTTGTATATATACACTTTTGTGTTCACTCTTAATGAAGGCACAGCTGCGTTGTCGATTACATTAACAACTACCGGTGCTGCTATTTAAAGGGTGACGCGCAATACATGCGCCGATGCAGAGCCTGAGGAAGCGCTTGTTAGCGTGAAACGGCCGTCGCTGCTCTCTACATGCGTGTATAGAATTGTCTTCCCCCTGCCTGTTGGAATAAAGTACCCACTTGACTTTCATCACACTGGTGAGTGCCTCTGTTCATTCATCCTCTGCTATTTCACTAATATTGTTAGGCAAGCAAAGCAGGAAAGGGAGGTGGATGTTATTGTCCATCTTGGGACAAATGATCTGGCTGCAATGAGGTTTTCAAAGGTGAAAGAAGCTTTTCACACACTTGGAAAGGATATACGGGAGGTTGCATCAACTATTTCATTCTCTGCAGTTTTGCCTGTGCATAAACTTCAGCATGACAGGAGATGCGCATTAGGGAATTCAATGTATGGCTTGGTGAATAGTGTCTGAACCAAGGGTTTGGCTTTGTGTCTCATGTTAGCTCTTGTTGAAATGGAAAAGAACTGTACAGGAAAGATGTTTTGCATCTTTTCTCAAGGGAACGAATGTCCTCGGTGAACAGTTCCAAGTATTTGCTAAGAAGCATTTAAAATAGGAAAGGGGGGCAAAAAGAGTGATAATCCAGCAGTCCAACTGCCCCCCGGAACAATGCCAGAAGATGCCAGTAGCACTAAGGTTTAGAAATTACAAGCTCAGATTCTTGTCTACAAATGCTCACAGTTTTAGGGAATAAGAATCAATGATCTTGAGGCTATAATGGCATCTGAGAATATAGGTGTAGTGGCTGTTACTGAGACGTGGTTCAAGGGAGTAATGACTGGGATATAACAATACCAGGGTTCTCTCTATACAGGAAAGACAGAGAAGGCAAGAAGGGGAGGGCTGGCCCTGTATGTAAAAGATAGCATAAAATCTAATTTGATACAAGTTAGCGAGAACAATTTAGAGTCAGTTTGGGTGTATCTTGCAGCTTGATAATCATAAGGTAACTCGTGTAGGTGTGATATATAGACCACCTAGCCAAGTCAAGAATTAGATGATCTACTAGTTGAGGAAATAGCTAAATTGACATTGAAGGGGGAAGTTATCATTATGGGAGACTTCAATCTTCCTGATGTAAACTGGAAAACCAAAATAGCTAGTTTTGCCAGGAGTACAGATATTCTAAATTCCCTTACTGGATTATCTCTACAGCAAGTAGTTGAGGAGCGAACCCGGAAGGAGGCCATTTTAGATTAGTATTCACAAATGGGGAATTTGGTATATGATATTACTGTAGGGGGAAAGCTTGGGATCTAGTGATCACCAGTCAGTGTGGTTACTATAAGTTACAGTGACTGAGTCACACCACACAAAAACAAAAGTTTTAGATTTTAGAAAAACTGACTTTTCTAAAATATATTAGTGGTATGCGAGTCCCTATCAGATGGGAACAGTTTCATTGGAGTCCAGGAGAAATGGGACTACTTAAAATTGGTACTATTGAAGGCAACAGAAAATTGCATTAGGCTTGTCAGTAAAAGCAAAAAAGGAAGAGACCACTGTGGTACTCAGTAGAAGTGGGCAAAATCATTAAAAACAAAAATATAGCATTTAGGAACTATAAAAAAAAAAAATGAGGATGACAGGCAAATGTATAAGATTTGGCAGAGAGAGGCCAAACAAGTTATAAGAGCTTCTAAAGCACAGGCAAAAGAGAAATTAGCTCAGTCAAGGAAAAAAGGCGATAAGGCATTCTTCAGATACATAAATGAAAAAAGGAAACTAAAACAAGGAATTAACAAATTAAAAACAAAAGAAAGAAGGTATATGGAAGAAGATAAAGTAATAGCTGACTGCCTCAATGAATACTTCTGTTCAGTTTTTACAAAGGAAAATGAAGGAAAAGGACCTCAGTTAGGAAAGAAGACTAATGAATCTTTTGATGCATGTGTCTTTACAGAGGAAGAGGTTCTAAGTCAGCTGTCTAAAATTAATACAAATAAGTCACAGGGGCCTGATGAAATACACCCAAAGCTATTAAAAGAGCTCAGCGGTGAACTATAAAAAACATTAATAGATTTATTTAACTAATCACTGGCAACAGGAGTCATCCCAGAAGATTGGAAATGAGCAAATGTTGTGCCCATTCACAAGAAAGGTAAGTAGGGAGTAATCGGGCAACTATAGGCCAGTAAGCCTGACATCAATAGTGGGGAAATGACTTTAGGAGAGGATTGTGGAACATCTAAAATCCCATGGATTGAAAGATGAAAAACAGCATTGGTTTACTTCAGGGAGATCATGTCAAACTAATCTTATTAATTTTTTTGATTGGGTGACTAAAATAATAGATGGCGGAGGTGCAGTAGACATCGCTTATCTAGACTTATAGTAAGGCTTTTGATACTGTCCCACATAGAAGGCTTATCAATAAATTGCAGTCTTTGGGCTTGGACTCCCATATTGTTGAATGGATTAGGCAGTGGCTGAGGGACAGACAACAGAGGGTTGTAGTCAATGGAGTATATTCAGACCATGGTCTTGTTACCAGTGGGGTACCTCAGGGATCTGTTCTGGGACCCATATTGTTTAATATCTTTATCAGCGAAATTGCAGAAGGCCTCGATGGTAAGGTATGTCTTTTTGCTGATGACACAAAGATTTGTAACAGGGTTGATGTTCCTGAGGAAACATACACCAAATTGAAAAGGATTTAGGAAAACTAGAGGAATGGTCAAAAATCTGGCAACTAAAATTTAATGTTGATAAGTGCAAGATAATGCACCTGGAGGCATAAAAACCCAAGAGCAGAATATAAAATCGGTGATACAGTCCTAACCTCAGTATCTGAGGAAAGGGATTTAGGGGTCATTATTTCAGAAGACTTAAAGGTAGGCAGGACAGTGTCATAGAGCAGCAGGAAATGCTAGCAGAATGCTTGGGTGTATAGGGAGAGGCATTACCAGTAGAAAGAGGGAGGTGCTCATGCCGCTCTACAGAGCACTAGTGAGACCTCATTTGGAGTATTGTGCTCAGTACTGGAGACCATATCTCCAGAAGGATATTGATACTTTGAAGAGAGTTCAGAGAAGAGCTACTAAACTGGTACATGGATTGCAGGATAAAAACTTACCAGGGAAAGATTAAAGGACCTTAACATGTATAGCTTGGAAGAAAGACGAGACAGAGAGGATATGATAGAAACTTTTAAATACATAAAGGGAATCAACAAGGTAAAAGAGGAGAGAATATTTAAAAGAAGAAAAACTGCTACAAGAGGACATGGTTTTAAATTAGAGGCGCAAAGGTTTAAAAGTAATATCAGGAAGTATTACTTTACTGAGAGAGTAGTGGATGCATGGAATAGCCTTCCTGCAGAAGTGGTAGCTGCATAAGGCCATCCTTCATATAAGATAGGGCAAAGGGCTATTCATAGTATTCAGTATATTGGGCAGACTAGATGGGCCAAATGGTTCTTATCTGCCGACACATTCTATGTTTCTATTACAATTTTAAAGGAGTGGATGCTTTTTCATTTTTCTATTTTTTTAATGAAATAGTGCAGGTGCATATTAAGAATATATCTCATCATTGAAAATGCTTTCTTCTCATCTTATCAGGACTCCTCTTCTGCTCCCCCCTGTTCTTCATTAATTCTGAATTTATCTGCTCAGGTCTGTCTTCAGAAAAGATAGGCTGCTGGATTACTGAAGGATTAGATTACATAGTCTACAGAGAAGCTTGATGAGGAGGAGCAGGGAGAGGCTCCTGCTCCTCCCCAGTCAGACAGTCAGAAGTAGAGAGACAGGCATAGAGATTGCTGCTAGTTTGTAAGTGATTTACTGTCTTAACTGCTGTATTGTAAACTGCTTATTTCTGCTGTGCAATGCTCTTCATTACTGCTACTGCAAGTGTACTACAAAAAGATAGGGAACTGTATCTACTCTTTCTTAAAGGGAACCTGTCACCTCAAAAATGCATCTACACTGCCAGCAGTACCTCATAGTAGCCCGCAGCCTGTTAATAATCACATGTTTCATCCTGTTGTCCGATACTGCGTAAGTTAGAAAAAACACAGTTTTATTCTCCATCAGCACTATAGTGCCGGCCAGCTCGAAGTCAAGGGGCAGCGGCCTCATTGCTTCAAGTCAAGGTAACCAGCCCCCTAACCATCCCCTCTTGCCTGAGAGTGACAGCCTGCAGTGCGGCCGCGATTCCCAAGTCTCGAGCATGCTCATTGCGCCGCTGAAATCCGGCTAACAGCGGCAGCAGGAGATGGGATAGAGCATTACTACAGAGCGCACCACGCATGCGCGAGACTTGGGGAATCGCGGCCGCACTGCAGTCTGTCACTCTCAGGCAACAGGGGATGGTTACCTTGATTCGAAGCAAGGGGTCACTGCCCCTTTACTTCAAGATGGCCGACCCTATAGCGCTGATGGAGAATAAAACTGCATTTTTTTTTACTTACGCATCGGACAATAGGATGAAATATATGATTATTAATAGGCTGCGGGTTACTATGAGGTACTGCTGGCGGGTGTAGATGCATTTTTGAGGTGACAGGTTAACTTTAAAGTCCTGTGTATGATTAAAAAATTAGAATTATTACAGACAGATTACAAAAGTAAAAATAGCAAAAAATGTCAGATATAAGACATATAACGGTCAAAAATAGTGTTATTCCTCATGACATACATGGCAGCTTATCATGGAAAATTCCCTTTGTTTTAGGCCTGGTGTTTCGGCAGAGTTGTTATTGTTATCTGAATATGAAAACCAGTCTATGGCAAGTAAAATTTGGCTGGAAAAGGATTTGTTGGACTTCATGGGTCCAATTACAAATTCAGCCAGACCTGAACTTTTTTCTAACGCTGCACAAGCATATATTGAAAAAATGAAGTATCTACATTTTCTAAAACTAGCAGCAGACTAGTCCACATAAAGTAACCCTTTCAATCTCAGTCTACCATTCTCTATTTACTTACGTGGTTCATTTGGGATGAAAGCTGATGCAGCTCAGAATTTTAAATACTTGCAGAAATATAGAGATGTGATTATGACAAAACAACGTTCATTCTTGAGTCATAGAGTAACCATAGAAACAGACCATTCAAATCATTCTAAAATAAGAAAAAAGGCATTGACTGAAAGACAAAATAATATGACCAATTATTGATTTATGCAAGCTCCAAGCTATGAAAGCGGTTTATACATGTCTTTGTCTAGAGTACATTTTAAAAAAAAATATATAGAATTTATATACTTTGTTAGATGATTTGTACAATAGGGTTTTCTTTATTATTTAAATCTATTTGCCTATTTCTGTTCAACTCATCGATAAATGTGGCTATTGTTATTTATAAATGAAAACTGTGTTTGTGATAATGAAGGTAATCAATAGTACTGTACCCTTCATGCCAATAAGTATCAAATATGTTTCAATAAAATAATGTCACTGTCAAGACAAAACTGTTTATCACTTTTGTCCATGATACATTGATGCATATTGCTATAATTTACAGATAATCTTTTTGTCTCCCAAATATGCAAAAAGCAAATACTTTATACACTGATAGTATAGAGATTTTTACCGTAGTTCAGAGAAGGATATTCTAAATGTATGACATTCAATCATTATTAATTATTATTATTATTATTATTATTATTATTATTATTTATTAAACTTTAAAGTCAACTAAACTTTGAAAGGATTATTATTATTATTTTTTTACAAAATACTTTAGCTCTTTCTGGTTGTTTATGTTATATGATGTCTCATAACATATATTCTCCTTTTCAAGTACTCTTTGGGGACATTTATCAATAATGGCGTAATTTGTGCCCAAAAAAAATACTAACATTGCAAATCAAAAGTGGTGATTTGTTGCTCGCTATTTTTGAAATGTGACTCTTTTAAATATAAATTTGATTATCCACCTATTTCTCTCGGTTTGCTACAAAATGCAACTTTTTAAAACTGAAATGCGCCATTTCAGCCAACCCCTTCCAGACCGCACTTTCAAAACAAATTTGTGACTTTTGAAGCATACAGTATCTCACAAAAGTGAATACACCCCTTACTTTTTTGTAAATCTTTTCATGGGACAACACTGAAGATATGACACTTTGATACAATGTAAAGTTGTCAGTGTACAGCTTATAAACAGTGCACATTTGGTGTGCTCTAAAAATAACTCAACACATAGCCATTAATGTTTAAACCGCTGGCAACAAAAGTGAGTACACCCCTAAGTGAAAATGGCCAAAACTGTGCCCAATTAGCCATTTTCCCTCCCAATGTAATGTGACTCATTAGTGTTACAAGGTCTCAGGTGTGAATGGGGAGCAGTTGTTTTAAATTTGGTGTTATCACTCTCACACTCTCTCATACTGGTTACTGGAAGTTCAACACGGCATCTCTTGGCAAAGAACTTTCTGAGGACCTGAAAAAAGAATTGTTGCTCTACATTAAGATGCCTAGGCTATAAGAAGATTGCCAACACCCCAATACTGAAGTGCAGCATAGTGACCAAGACCATACAGCGGTTTAAACAAGACAGGTTCCACTCAGACAGGCCTCACCATGGTCAACCAAAGAATATGAGTGCACATGCTCACCGTCATGTCCAGAGGTTGTCTTTTCAAAATAGAAGTATGAGTGCTGCCAGCATTGCTGCAGAGGTTAAAGGGGTGGGGGGGGGGGGGGGGGTCAGCCTGGTCAGTGCTCAGACCATACACCACACACTGCATCAAGTTGTTTTGCATGACTGTCATCCCAAAAGGAAGCCTCTTTTAAAGATTGAGCACAATAAAGCCCACAAACAGTTTCTGAAAACAATCAAACTAAGAACATGGTTACTGGAACAATGTCCTGTGGTCTTATGAGACCAAGATAAACTTATTTGGTTCAGATGGTGTCAAGTGTGTGTGGCGACAACCAGGTGAGGAGTACAAAGTGTGTCTTGCCTACAGTCAAGCATGGTTGGTGGGAGTGTCATAGTTTGGGGCTGCATGAGTGCTGCCGGCTGTGGGGAGCTACAGTTTATTGTGGGAAACATGAATGCCAACATGTACTGTGACATACTGAAGCAAAACATGATCCCCTCCCTTCTGAAACTGGGCCGCAGGGCAGTATTCCACCAATGATAACGACCCCAAAACACACCTCCAAGTTGACCAATGCCTCACTAAAGAAACTGAGGGTAAAGGTGCTGGACTGGCCAAGCATGTCTCCAGACCTAATCCCTATTGAGCATCTGTGGGGCATCCTGAAACAAAAGGTGGAGGAGCTCAAGGTCTCTAAACATCCTCTAGCTCTGTGAGGTTGTCATGGCGAGTAGAACAGGATTCGGAGGGATGGGAGGGGTATAAAAAGAAAAGGATGAGGTCCCAGAATAGAGTGATACAGATAATTGTTGATTGCCAATCAGGGCCGGCGCAACCATATAGGCGAACTAGGCGTTCGCCTAGGTTGCCGCCTGCTGGGGACACCCTGGTGGGCTCCCCCTGACTGGGACGGCAGCCCTGGGCGACAGGGCGAGCGGCTCTTGAGCTGCGCTCCAGCGCCGTTTCAGGGGGGGCCAGGAGGTGGAGGTCCTTCTTAAATGTGGCAGAGCAGGCATCTGCTTACCCTGATGGCAGGTGCCTGCTCTGCCAGTAAATTACCGGAGGAGAGGAGGCAGGCAGCAAGGGAGGCTGTTCTAGAAGCTCCCCACTCCTCCCTCGTGCACCCTCTGTGATGCCGGAATATGACGTCATTCCGGCCCCGGCATACTAAACGGTGCACTGGAGGACTGAGGAGCTGTGTCTGTGTGTTTGTTAGTGAGTATGTGTATGTTTGTCAGTGAGTATATGTGTGTGTTTGTCTGCCAGTAAATGAGTGTCTGTCAGTGAGTTTCCGTGTGTGTGTTTCAGTGGATAGGTGTATGTCTGTCAGTGAGTGTCTGTCAGTGAGTGAGTGTATGTCTGTCTGTCAGTGAGTGCATGTGTGTCTGTCAGTGAGTTTCTGTGTATGTCATTCAGTGAGTGTCTGAGTGCGTGTCTGTCTGTCAGTGTGTGTGTGTCTGTCAGTGAGTGAGTGACATGAGGGGGCGGCAAAATGATCTTTGCCTTGGGCGGCAAAATCCTTGCACCGGCCCTGTTGCCAATCCTAATGAGTCTGAGTGGAGGCTATAAATGGACATCTGTGGAAGTCTCCCATCCTCCAGTGTAAGAGGACGTTAGTAGAAATAAGGCCGCACAAGCAAGACTGTGTTTGCTCTATCACCACTTGTTTATCATGTTGGGTCTCATCGACATCCTGTCCAGCCAAGGTACTATATTTTAGTCTTTTTTGAAAGCTTTCAGATCCAGGAAAGCCCCATTCTGATCAAGCAATTTTTCAGTCTCTACATTACTTTTCCCTCAGCTGAATTGGTAAGGATTGCTATCCCAAATCCGAGGTACATAACAATCCATTACTTTGAGCAGAAGGGAGGGAAACTGAGAGCAGCAACCTCTAATTTCACTATCCTTCCAAACTGTGAGGGTGGCTGACACTAGTGTTTTATCTCTAGAAATCTGGGCAGTCATTTAGGATTAGAAAAGGTATGATGTCCCAATGGGCATTTTGCTATGTATTCCCCTAAGACTATCCACTGCTTGTGAGGTGGTCTCCTAATCCAGCCAACCACTCTCCCAAGTTATACTGCTTTGTAAAGCCTCTGAATAGAAGTACATCAATACCTCCACAGATAAATAGGATTTTGAGGACCTTATGGGATATCCTTGGTTTTATATTCCCCCTTGTGTATACAGAGCAAATTCTATAGAATTGGGTAAAGAATCTACTGGGAAGACAAATTGGCAACACTTGTAGCAGAGAACCGAGAAATGAAAGGTTTGTGACCAAGAGCTGAGTATATCAGGAATAGCTTTCAAAATGGGTTGTAATTAAGATTGTATTGTCTACTTAAGTCTGAGGAAACATTTATATCCAAGAATTTAATATAGTTGGGGGCCACGAGAAGGGGGAGTTTGCCTGGAGTTTTCTTGCCGTATTAGATGGAATATTTACTCCTAATGCCTGTGACTTCAAATGGTTTATTTTAAAATTGGACTCATATCCAAATGACTCAAATATCCTTAATTATACAGGGAATCCTTGTTTAGGATTAGATATAATCAGTAAAAGATCATCTGCATAGGAAGCCTGTTTAATCTCCAAATCCTCACAAATCAAACCTCTTATTTCTAGGGTCTGCCGTATCAATTGTAGAAGGGGTTCTAAGGTAATTATAAACAAGATAGGTGACAATGGACATCTCTGTCTAGTCTCATTTCTGATTTTGACCACAGGGGATAGAATATTGTTCACTTTTTTTTGGCGCTCAGTGACACATACATAGAAAATATGGCCTTATAAAGGAAACCAAATTTTGAGGGCCCACTGAATGAAAGGCCAAGTCACTCTATGAAGGGCCTTCTCCGCATAGGTTCCCAAAAGGACCAGGGGTCTGTTCTTTCTTTTTGTCAACCCATTAGGTGTTCCACAAGAGTTATTGGCAAATGGAGATGGAATTTCAGAATATAAATTTTTTGTAACCTTGCCTCACAAAAATTTAATATAGAGCAACCACAAACTATATGTACCCTAAAAATACTTCCAACAAAACTGCCACCTTATCCCGTAGTTTCCAAAATGGGGTCACTTTTTTGGAGTTTCTACTCTAGGGGTGCATCAGGGGGGCTTCAAATGGGACATGGTGTAAATAAACCAGTCCATCAAAATCTGCCTTCCAAAAACCAAATGGTGTTCCTTTCCTTCTGCGCCCTGCCGTGTGCCTGTACAGCAGTTTACAACCACATATGGGATGTTTCTGTAAACTACAGAATCAGGGCAATAAATATTGAGTTTAGTTTGGCTGGTAATCCTTGCTTTGTTAGCGGAAAAAAAGATTAAAATGGAAAATCGGCCAAAAAAGTTAAATTCTGAAATTTCATCTCCATTTGCCAATAATTCTTGTAGAACACCTAACGGGTTAACAAAGTTTATAAAATCAGTTTTAAATACCTTGAGGGGTGTAGTTTCCAAAATGGGGTCACTTTTTGGGAGTTTCTACTCTAAGGGTGCATTAGGGGGCTTCAAATGGGACATGGTGTAAATAAACCAGTCCAACAAAATCTGCCTTCCAGAAACCATATGGTGTTCCTTTTCTTCTGCGCCATACCGTGTGCCCGTACAGTAGTTTACGACCACTCACATATGGGGTGTTTCTATAAACTACTGAATCAGGCAATAAATATTGAGTTTTGTTTGGCTGTTAACCCTTGCTTTGTTACTGGAAAAATTGATTAAAATGGATAATTTGCCAATAAGTTGAAATTCTGAAATGTTATCTCCATTTGCCCATAACTCTTGTAGAACACCTAAAGGGTTAACAAAGTTTGTACAATCAGTTTTTAATACCTTAAGGGGTTTAGTTTCTAAAATGGGGTCACTTTTGGGTGGTTTCTTTTATGTAAGCCTCACAAAGTGACTTCAGACCTGAACTGGTCCTTTAAAAAGTGGGTTTTGGAAAATTTATGACAAAATTTCAAGATTTGCTTCTAAACTTCTAAGCCTTCGTCCCAAAAAATAAAATGGCATTCCCAAAATGATCCAAACATGAAGTAGACATATGGGGAATGTAAATTAATAACTATTTTTGGAGGTATTACTATGTATTATAGAAGTAGAGAAATTGAAACTTGGAAATGTGCTAATTTTTCCAAATTTTTTATAAATTTGGTATTTTTTTTATAAATAAAAATGATTTTTTTTTACTCCATTTTACCAGTGTCATGAAGTACAATATGTGGCGAAAAAACTATATCAGAATGGCCTGGATAAGTAAAAGTGTTTTAAAGTTATTCACACATAAAGTGACACTGGTCAGTTTTGCAAAAAATGGCCTGGTCCTTAAGGTGAAAATGAGCCCGGTCCTTAAGGGGTTAAGACAACTGTATAGAGTTGATTACCTTATAGGTATTGTCTTTACCCTCTCGTCCTGGTATAAACCCAGTGAGGTCTTGTAATAGAGGTTTTATCCTTAAAGGGGTTCTGCACTTTGTTTTAACTGATGATCTATCCTCTGGATAGATCATCAGTATCTGATTGGCGGGGGTCCGACACCCGGGACCCCCGCCGATCAGCTGTTTGAGAAGGCAGCAGCGCTCCAGCAGCTGTGCGGCCTTCTCACTGTTTACCGCCGGCCCACTGACGTCACGACTAGTATCAACTAGCGTGGGCGCGGCTAAGCTCCGTTCCCTTGACGTCAGTGGGCCGGCGGTAAACAGTGAATAGGCTGTGCCGCTGATGGAGTGCTGCTGCCTTCCAAAACAGCTGATCGGTGGGGGTCCCGGGTGTCGGAGCCCCGCCGATCAGTTGCTGATGATCTATCCAGAGGATAGATCATCAGTTAAAACAAAGTGCAGAACCCCTTTAATGCAAATATTTTTGAAAAGATTTTAATGTCTAGTTTAATGTCTAGATTAAGCAATGATATGGCGCGGTAGTTAGAGCATAAAGTAGGATATTTCTGTGGTTTATGTATCAGTGTAATGTGGGCGGTCAGAGATTGTGGTAAAAAAGGAGAAACTTGCATAGAGGAGATATAAGCATTAAGAACATAAGGTGATAATATATAATTAAAAGTGCTATAATATAGTAATAGAAGACCGTCAGTTCCCAGGGATTTCCCCTTAGCCATAGATTTCAAAGCAGTGGAAAGCTCCTAAGCAGTGATAGGTTCATGTAAACGGGAGGCTTATTGCGGGGAAATAGATGGGAGCTAAATCCTCTCCAAAAAAGTATTTGTTAACTTAGCTTTCCTAGACTTAAAGGGATTGTCAGGGATCAAAATTATAAAAAAAAAATATATATACTTTACTCACATTTACTAGCCGAGTTAAGGTTCCCCCGATGTTTTTAGGTATTTTTTACACTTCTGTATGGCTCCTACGGTCACCAACAGATTGTTGACATCGATGTTTATGTGTATGATGACTTCCTGCCACACTGCAATGTGGGTCCCAGCGCAGCGCGGCATCTCCTGGTTTCAACTGTCTATCAACTCGTCCCTGCACCCACCCCCCTCATAAATATTCCGCCTCCTGCCGCACATCGTCCACTCCTCCATGTATCCGCCCCCCTTATTCTCCAGTCTTCTCCCCCATTAGCCTATATTTTACCAGAGGGGCGTGGCTTAGCACAATGTCTGCCAGCCTAGTTACCACCCCTCTGTGCGCTCTGCATAATTACTTAGGCTGACAGTGACATCACCGCGCTCCCTTCAAAGCAAAAGAAGAGGCTTTGCTCGCCTGAAAGGCACTTCCGGCTAAGAATTTGCTGTATCAAAACGGGGCTTCAGAAATGTGTGGCAAAGGTAGGGCATATGTGTGTATTATGTATATCACTCTAGTACAGTTACACCAATCTCCCCAATCCCGGACAAACCCTTTAATGGCTTTTGAATCTGAATTATTGATGTTGTAAAGTTCGTAATAGTATCTATGGAAAGAATTGGCTATTTTTGTGTCCTCTTTCAATAATGAGTTATTATCATGTAAAATGGCCAGATTTCTGGATTTCTGTCTGCACTGATTTAACCTGGCTAGTATAAATTTAGTTGGCTCATTTCCATGTGCAAAAAACGTTTGCTTCATTGAGAGGTAACGCTTTGCAGATTGAACATTCAGAACATCTCAAAGTTTCTCTCTAGCCGTCGACAGTTCTATTAGTTGTTGGCCACCCAGGAAACGTTTATGTGCGGATTCCAATTTGTATATCTTATTTTATAACGCTGCTATCTTTTCTTGCCTTGCCTTGTTTATGTGAGAAGCTATAGATATGAATTCTCTGTGAATTACAGATTTTTAGGACTCTCAGACTAGATAAGGAGAAACATCCCCAGTGGCGATAATAGAGAAAAATTATCTTAGTCTGTCTTCAACCTTCTTTTAATGTTTTGTCTAAGATTGTCTCATTTTGCCTCCACAAGAACACCTTTGGACGACTATTAGGTATGTTAACTGCTTACCTAACGCACGGATGCGTCCAGGCGGCGGTCGATTCATTCCTCCTGGACGCATCCGTGCGTCATCTCGCGAGACGCGAGATTTCCTGTGAACGCGCGCACACAGGCGCGCGCGTTCACAGGAACCGAAGGTAAGCGAGTAGACCTGCAGCCTGCCAGCGGCGATCGTTCGCTGGCAGGCTGTAGATGCGATTTTTTTAACCCCTAACAGGTATATTAGACGCTGTTTTGATAACAGCGTCTAATATACCTGCTACCTGGTCCTCTGGTGGTCCCTTTTGCTTGGATCGACCACCAGAGGACACAGGCAGCTCTGTAATAAGTAGCACCAAGCACCACACTACACTACACCCCCCCTGTCACTTATTAACCCCTGATCACCCCATATAGACTCCCTGATCACCCCCCTGTCATTGATCACCCCCCTGTCATTGATCACCCCCCTGTAAGGCTCCATTCAGATGTCCATATGTGTTTTACGGATCCACAGATCCATGGATCGGATCCGCAAAACACATACGGACGTCTGAATGGAGCCTTACAGGGGGGTGATCAATGACAGGGGGGTGATCACCACATATAGACTCCCTGATCACCCCCCTGTCATTGATCACCACCCTGTCATTGATCACCACCCTGTCATTGATCATCCCCCTGTAAGGCTCCATTCAGACATTTTTTTGGCACAGGTTAGTGGAAATTGTTTTGTTTTTTTCCTTACAAAGTCTCATATTCATCACTGAAGAAAATGCACCAAAAGGATATGTCACTGACTAAACTAGCTGGTCATACAAGCAGATATTAAAAGCTGAGACTTCCGCCAATATGTTCCTGTCAGGAAGATATCGGAGCCCATCATTGCACCACGTCACGGTCACTCAGCATGGCAAAGGGTCCTACCACTACGCTAACTGTGGTGTGAACACGGTCTGAAGGTGATGTGATCCAGCTCACAGCCCAGCCTGCACACAAATGCCTAGCAGGACAGCCAGTGCAATGTGAACAAAGCAGGACTGTGAGCCCCACCCATATCAGACCATGTGATGAAGGATTCCAGGTGCAAAGGAATGTTCAATTGCCAGATGAAGGCACATTCAAGACATATAAAACAAAATCACTGTAGAATTGCAGTGGCCAATATGGCGGAACTGCTCAGACCCCAAACACTGTAGCGTGTTTCTCATTGGGCGAGCAGTCCCATCGCATGTGAACCACAGAAATATCGTGGCAGATATGGAGGAGCTGCTCAAACCCCAAACACTGTAGCGTGTTTCTCATTGGGGGAGCAGTCCCACCGCATGTGGACCGCAGCAAACGACCATCCCGAGCAATTAATGCGTACAAAGGAGGACGCCAGCGCGGTCCACATGCACCACAAAAGCATCCTGCACAGGCAGAGCACCGTGCGGATGAAAATACAATCATATAAATCACTGAAGAAAATGCACCAAAAGGATATGTCACTGACTAAACTAGCTGGTCATACAAGCAGATATTAAAAGCTGAGACTTCCGCCAATATGTTCCTGTCATGCTGAGTGACCGTGACGTGGTGCAATGATGGGCTCCGATATCTTCCTGACAGGAACATATTGGCGGAAGTCTCAGCTTTTAATATCTGCTTGTATGACCAGCTAGTTTAGTCAGTGACATATCCTTTTGGTGCATTTTCTTCAGTGATTTATATGATTGTATTTTCATCCGCACGGTGCTCTGCCTGTGCAGGATGCTTTTGTGGTGCATGTGGACCGCGCTGGCGTCCTCCTTTGTACGCATTAATTGCTCGGGATGGTCGTTTGCTGCGGTCCACATGCGGTGGGACTGCTCCCCCAATGAGAAACACGCTACAGTGTTTGGGGTTTGAGCAGCTCCTCCATATCTGCCACGATATTTCTGTGGTTCACATGCGATGGGACTGCTCGCCCAATGAGAAACACGCTACAGTGTTTGGGGTCTGATCAGTTCCGCCATATTGGCCACTGCAATTCTACAGTGATTTTGTTTTAAAAGTCTCATATTCCACTAATAAAATCTCACATGAACTCACCATACCCCTCCCGGAATCCAAATGGTTAAAATTTTAAAACACATTGCCCAACTTCTTCTGAATACGGCTATACCACATGTGTGACACTTTTTTGCAGCCTAGGTGGGCAAAAAAGTGATTTCAAACTACTTCCCACACATTAGGGTTCCTAAAATGCCAGGGCAGTATAACTACCCCACAAGTGACCCCATTTTGGAAAGAAGACACCCCAAGGTATTTTGTGATGGGCATAGTGAGTTCATGGAAGTTTTTATTTTTTGTCACAAGTAAGTGGAATATGAGACTTTGTAAGAAAAAAAAAAAATCATCATTTTCAGCTAACTTGTGCCAAAAAATACAAAATTCTAGGAACTCGCCATGCACCTCACAGAATACCTTGGGTTGTCTTCCTTCCAAAATAGGGTCACTTGTGGGGTAGTTATACTGCCCTGGCATTTTAGGGGCCCTAATATGTGAGAAGTAGTTTGAAATCAAAATGTGTAAAAAATGCCCTGTGAAATCCTAAAGGTGCTCTTTGGAATGTGGGCCCATTTGCCCACCTAGGCTGCAAAAAAGTGTCACACATGTGATATCGCCGTACTCAGGAGAAGTTGGGCAATGTGTTTTTAGGTGTCTTTTTACATATACCCATGCTGGGTGAGAGAAATATCTCGGCAAAAGACAACTTTTTTCCATAAAAGTATAACTACCCCACAAGTGACCCCATTTTGGAAAGAAGACACCCCAAGGTATTTTGTGATGGGCATAGTGAGTTCATGGAAGTTTTTATTTTTTGTCACAAGTTAGTGGAATATGAGACTTTGTATGGAAAAAAATAAATAAATAAAAAATCATCATTTTCCGCTAACTTGTGACAAAAAATAAAAAGGTCTATGAACTCACTATGCCCATCAGCGAATACCTTAGGGTGTCTACTTTCCGAAATGTGGTTATTTGTGGGGTTTTTATACTGTCTGGGCATTGTAGAACCTCAGGAAACATGACAGGTGCTCAGAAAGTCAGAGCTGCTTCAAAAAGCGGAAATTTACATTTTTGTACCATAGTTTGTAAACGTTATAACTTTTACCCAAACATTTTTTTTTTATCAAAGACATGTAGAACAATAAATTTAGAGAAAAATTTATATATAGATGTCGTTTTTTTTGAAAAATTGTACAACTGAAAGTGAAAAATGTAATTTTTTTGCAAAAATTTCGTTAAATTTCGATTAATAACAAAAAAAGTAAAAATGTCAGCAGCAATGAAATACCACCAAATGTAGGCTCTATTAGTGGGAAGAAAAGGAGGTAAAATTCATTTGGCTGGTAAGTTGCATGACCGAGCAATAAACGGTGAAAGTATTGTAGTGCAGAAGTGTAAAAAGTGGCCTGGTCATTAAAGGTGTTTAAGCTAGGGAAGCTGAGGTGCTTAAAGGAGATATAAATTGGAGAGTGGTCCGAATGAATCCTGGAACCTATCTGTGCTTCATTACAAAGGGGCAAATGAGTAGAAGGAAAAAACACAAAATCTAGTCTATGATAGGAGTTACAGTATGTGGTGCGAAATAATGGGTGTTATCTCGTGTTGATTAGTGTTGAGCGAGCATGCTCGGCCGAACACCACGTGTGCTCAAGCGTGATGCTTGAGTCAGTGTATTTAAATCTAATTTAACCTCTATTTCTATGCAGAAGATCGCTGTACAGTGAGGGAATCCCTCCGTGTGAGTCCGCGGCTTAGGAGTCCCTGCTCTGACTCCATATATAGCTATGTCCATATATGGAGTCAGTGCTTGGGGACCCCTCAGTGTATTAAAATCTAATTTAGCCTGTATTTCAGGAAAGTTTCTGCCAGGATTCAAACTCACAACCTTTTGAATTAGGGGCAAGGCACATAACCACTCAGCTATAACAGCTGCATAGCCAGTTACTTAAAATATATATATATAAAAAAGAAAATGAAACTTCTACTGTACTGTACTTCTACTGAGACCTATGCAGTAGAAGTCTCATCCCTTTTTTTTTCTTTTTTTTGGGACTGGCTATGCAGCTATATAGTATAGTGGTTAAAGTTCTGGGCTATGATGCAGAAGCTGTGAGTTCAAATCCTTTCACAAATAAAGGTTGTAAACCCAATCTTGACCGGTTCTTACTAGGAGTAGCCAAAGTGCTGGGCGGGTGGCTTCTCCCCGGGCTCCAGGCCGGGTCCTTTTGGCCTACATAAAATTCCCAGCTAGCAATCTCAGCTAGGTGTGGTCTATCCTCCATCTGACAGAGAAGCTCGGGAGTCTCTGTGTTTTGGGACCTGTGAAGTTGTGCCGTGCTAAAGGGCTGAGAGTCGCATGCCGGGAAACAGGCCCCTAAAGCCTGCTGTGGACTGCAGGTGGAAAACTGCCAACCAGAGGAAAATTTTGTTGTATGGACACTGCATGGTGTGAACAAAATCTATTCCATTCACCGGCCCCTGATAGGGGACAAAACAGAGATTAAACTGTTAAGAACAGATTTTTTTTAATTTAAACAAAAGATGACAGCCTCTGCGGAGCTGCGCATTTTTTTGCCACGTTACTGAACGCTCATGCACAATGGCTGTAGGCTCATGCGTCCTTTTGTGGAGGTGAAAAACCTGGTCAGTAAAACCCAAGGAAACATCATCGACCTCATCCCATATGCGTTTTTTCTGGAGCGTGCCCTGCGAAGAGTGCTGGATCAGGCCGTAGATGAGCATGAAGAGGAAGAGTTGTGGTCACCATCACCACCAGAAGCAGCCTTGTCGTCGTCGATTGCTGGACCTGCGGCAACGCAGAGAGAGGAGTCTGAAGAAGAGTCAGAGGAGGAAGGTGGCTTTGAGGAGGTGGAAGACCAACCACAGCAGGCGTCCCAGGGGGCTTGTTGTCACCTTTTGGGGACCCTTGGTATTGTACGTGGCTGGGTGGAGGAAGAGACCTTCAATGACGTCAGTGAGGACAAGGAACGGGACATGGCTAGCTTGGTATCCAACCTTGTGCAAATGGGGAATATACGGTTGTGCAAATGGACAGTTTGTGGTTGTTTGCGGTGTGTTAAACAGGGAGTGAAGCGGACGTAACCCTTACACTACCTGATCGATACAACATCATACCTGATGTTTTCATGCACGTTATTCCAAACAATTTAAGAATGTTAGGTGATTTATGCCCTTTATGGATTAAAACCCGACTCTGCGTTAACTACGTAATTTTCCATGGGAGTTTTGCCATGGATCCCCCTCCGGCATGCCACAGTCCAGGTGTTAGTCCCTTTGAAACAACTTTTCCATCACTATTGTGGCCAGAAAGAGCCCCTGTGGGTTTTAAAATTCGCCTGCCTATTGAAGTCTATGGCGGTCCGCCCGGTTCGCCCGTTCGCGAACATTTGCGAAAATTTGCGTTCGCCGCTAGTGAACGAAAAATTTTATGTTCGCGACCTCTCTAGTGGCCAACTACCCGACCATAAACGGTGAGATCCTGGCGAGACTGGGGGTGAATGTATTGGTCTGGGCTCATCGGGTGCACCAGTGGGAATTTAACTTGGCTGAACCGGCCAGACCACAATATTATGACCTGCTACACCAGTTGAAGAAATGGCTGCAGCCTGACATATTGACTCCCACTACTATGCTGGAACATCTGTTGGCGGATGTGTTTTGGAGGGCTTTGCCGTACCCTCTCCAGCACTGGATCGGCCTGGCGTCTCTTGGTAATGCCTTAGAGATGGTTGACCTGGTGGAGCGCTATGAGGCCACCAGAAATCTACAGTTTTTTTTTTTTTTGGGAGGGGGCCAATCAAACCCCGTAAATCTCCACCCCAGACCTGGTGCCAGCCAAGCCCGCCCGGGATGTATCCCCTGCAGACTCAGCCCCAGTGGTTTGCTGGCGGTGTCACGATCCTGGACACATAAGGGCCGACTGTCCCCATTGAGGTGAGCCCATGGATACCAACTATGGCTACCAACACTAATTGTATGCCAGGAAGCTGTGTGCCACAGGTATCTCCGAGGCTGTAGACAAAAGCCACCTGTGCAAGGTGGAAGTGGGGGACACTCTAGCAGTGGCACTGCTGGATTCAGGGAGCCAGGTGTCCCTGGTAAGAGCTGCCCTGGTGCGGACCGTCGAGTTTACTGGCTGAAAGGTCGGTGTTGTGTGCATTCATGCGGACTTAAAGGACTATCCCACTGCCCTGGTCTCTATATCAACGGTGGCTGGCAGGTGGACTCATTAGGTGGCCATCGCCACAAAATTACCATATGAAATAATAAATGGGAGAGACTACCCCGGTTTCCCGCACTATGGCCGGACACGAAAATTACCGATGCCTGTGAGACAGATATGACCCTAGCATAATGTCCCAGCTCAGGTGGGAGACCAGAACCCTGGGAACCTGAGTCGGAAGGGCCAGCGGTAGGGGTGACCGCCACTTCGGTGGAAGAGGGGGAGATAACCCCACCAAGTGTGATGGTGAGAGACATGGAGGACTTGCCGCCAGGTCCGGAGATAGCCAACCTCAATGTCTCCGGGGATAATTTTGGTACTGCACAACATCGGGACCCAACCCTATCCCAAGCCTGGAAAAATGTATTAATAATAGATGGGGAACCACAACAACCGGGGGCGGAGTCAGTGTTTCCCCGTTTTGTGGTTCGTCAAGAGATGTTGTATCGAGTAAACTAGCTGCGAGCTGAATCCATTGAACAGTTGGTGGTGCCCCAGGATTATCGCAATCTAGTGTTAGTTATCCCACCAGCATGTTCTCGGGGGTCATTTGGGAATGCAAAAAATGCAGGACCGGATTCTACAGTGGTTTTACTGGCCCAGTGTGTTGAGAGAGGTAGAAGAATATTGTAAGTCTTGCCTAACCTGCCAGATAACGAGCCCCCAGCCATATTTCCGTAGTCCCCTTCTACCCATCCTGATTATCAAGGTCCCGTTTGAGCGAATCACTATGGATCTCATAGGCCCGGTATCGAAGTCTGCTAGAGGACACCAACACATCTTGGTTGTCCTCGACTACGCAACTCGGTACCCAGAGGTAGTGCCACTGAGTCATACATCAGCCAAACTCATAGCTAAAAAGTTAATAGAGATGTTTTCTCGAGTGGGTCTGCCTAAGGAGGTTCTGACTGACCAAAGGACCCCGTTTATGTCCAAGGTCATGAGGGAACTCTGTAAGTTTCTCCAAATAAAACAGCTACGGACGTCCGTGTATTATCCGCAAACGGATGGCCTGGTAGAGAGGTTTAATTAAACATTTAAAAATATGCTAAAAAGAGTGGTCTCTAAGGGACCTTCTTCTGCCATATCTCAAGTTCGCAGTGCGAGAGGTGCCCCAGGCCTCTACTTGGTTCTCGCCCTTCAAACTGCTATACAGCAGACACCCTTGCGTTCTGTTTGACGTGACCAAAGAGATGTGAGAACACAGAAGTGTTGTTGAGTACGTCACCCACATGCAAGGACGGATGGAAACAGTTTTACCTCTGGTTAGGGAGCATATGGAGGCAGCGCAGCGAGCCCAGAGTAGGATCTATAACCGGCAGACTCGGGTCCGGACCTTTAACCTAGGTGATCGGGTATTGCTTCTGGTACCAACCATAAACCGTAAGTTCCTAGCTAGGTGGCAGGGGCCCTATGAGGTCCTTGAAAGAATTGGAGAGGTAGACTAGATTACAAGGTACACCAGCCAGCGAGGCGAAAGCCGGAGCAGGTGTACCATGTGAATCTGCTCAAACCCTGGAAAGATAAGGAAACCTGTACGGAAGAAAGCCCACGACCAGGGTTCCTAGGGGAAGTAGTTTCAGCCCCTCTGTCTGAAGCAAGGGAAGCAGCTGCCACAGTGAAAATTGCTGGCAGCCTCTCCTCTAAACAGGCTCAGGAAGCCAGGGAGTTAATTAGTCACGGATGTGTTCTCGGACCTCCCTGGATGCACTTTCATAGTCCGACATGACATTGTCACTGAGACTCAGGCAAAAGTCTGCTTAAAACCATACAGGGTACCCGAGGCTCAGCGACAAGCCATCGCGGAGGAAGTGCAAATAATGCTCCAGCTAGGTGTCATCGAGGAATCAAAAAGTGAATGGGCCAGTCTGATAGTCTTAGTACCCAAGCCGGACAGGACATTGCGGTTCTGTAACGACTTCCGCAAACTGAATGAGGTGTCCAAGTTTGACGCATATCCCATGCCCCAAGTGGATGAGCTTAATGAGAAGTTGGTATTTTTCTGTGTTGGACCTCACCAAAGAAAAAAACGTATTTTATCATGCCAGAGCGGCTGTATCAGTATTACCCTTTGGTCTACATGGCGCTCCTGCCAACTTTTAAAGGCTAATGGACATTGTACTCCATTCACATCGTTAGTACGCTTTGGCGTACCTGGACGATATTGTTATCCACAGCAGTGACTGGGAAAGTCACCTACCTAAAGTACATGATGTAGTGGACTCCCTTAGGAAGACTGGCTTAACCGCTAACCCCATAAAGTGAGCAATAGGGTTAGAAGAGACCAAGTACCTGGGGTATGTAATTGGGCGTGGAACTATCAAACCTCAGGTTAACAAAATTGAGACAATTAGGAATTGGACCCGACCTGTCACTATTCGGCAAGTAAAGTCGTTCCTGGGTATGGTGGGGTACTATATGAGGTTTGTCCCCAATTTTGCCACAGTCGCCGCACCATTGACAGGCCTTTTGAAGGGACGCAAGTCAGTGACGGTTCAGTGGAATGAGCAGGCGGAAAAGGCTTTCTCCACTTTGAAGTCTGCCCTGTGTGGGTCCCCGGTGTTGGTGACGCCTGACTTCAAGAGGGAGTTTGTGGGACAGAACAATGCCTCTGAAGTAGGCCTCAGAGCTGTACTCTCTCAGGACATCAATGAGTAGTGTTGAGCGCGAATATTCGAATATCGAATTTTTTTCGCGAATATCGGCACTTCGCTAATTCGAGAATATTTCAAATATAGTGCTATAAATTCGATATTTCGAATATTCTTTTTTTTTTTACTGTTATATTTTTTTCTTTCCCACTTCCCAAAAGTATTACTTACCTGTCCTTAGGATTCCTGGCTGCTCCAGTCAGTGACCGTTGCCGCTTCTGCCGACTTCCGTGCTCATGGAGCGTCCCCATCACCATGGGAACGTTTCCATACTAGAATCTACTGTCGGATTTGAGAATTACGTTGAAATCACAATTCGATTAATTCAAGTTATAATCGAATTGCGATTACAACTCAGCACTGCTATATTCCATATTCGTTAATTCTAGCCTAATATTGAATATAGCAGTGCTAAGTTGTAATCGTAATGCGATCAGTACAACTTGAATTAATCGAATTGCGATTTCAACTTGGACCTGGTTTACTATGGTTGGCTTGGTAGAATTAGCGAATATGACAAATGTATTCGTCATATTCTTCAAAACGAAGATAACGAAGTATTCTCCATCTTCGTTTTAGCTCCATATTCGTCAACTTCGTTAATTCTAGCAATCAAATAGGAAAGTTGACTCTAGAGACAGCTGTGTTTAATTCGCTATGCGATTATATTACTTTGCTTTTTTTTAAAATAAATAGAATAATTATAATACTTGATAATTATTAAAATTATTCTATTTATTTTTTTAAAAAGCAAAGTAATATAATCGCATAGCGAATTAAACACAGCTGTCTCTAGAGTCAACTTTCCTATTTGATTGCTACAATTAACGAAGTTGACGAATATGGAGCTAAAACGAAGATGGAGAATACTTCGTTATCTTCGTTTTGAGGAATATGACGAATACATTCGTCATATTCTCTAATTCTACCAAGCCAACCATAGTAAACCAGGTCAAAGTTAAAATAGACATTCGATTAATTCAAGTTATAATAATCGAATTTCGATTTCAACTTAGCACTGCTATATTCCATATTAGGCTAGAATTAACGAATATGGAATATAGCAGTGCTAAGTTGAAATCGAAATTCGATAAAATGAATTAATCGCATTGCTATTTCAACTTGGACCTGGTTTACTATGGTTGGCTTGGTAGAATTAGCGAATATAATGAATGTATTTGTCATATTCCTCCAAACGAAGATAACAAAGTATTCTCCATCTTCGTTTTAGCTACCTATTCGTAAACTTCGCTAATTCGAGCAATCAAATAGGAAGGTTGACTATAGAGACAGCTGTGTTTAATTTGCTATGCGATTATATTACTTTGCTTTTTTTTTATATAAATAGAATCATTATAATAATTAAGTATTTAACTATTCAATAAAAAAAAAAAAGCAAAGTAATATAATCGCATAGCGAATTAAATTTAGCTGGCTGTCTCTATAGTCAACTTTCCTATTTGATTGCTAGAATTAGCGAAGTTGACGAATAGGTAGCTAAAAACGAAGATGGAGAAAACTTTGTTATCTTCGTTTTGAGGAATATGACGAATACATTCGTCATATTCTTCATCTTCGCTAATTCTAGATATCAAACCATTAGTAAAGTAACCTTAAGTTAAAATCGCAATAAGCGATTATTTAAATCGCATATTAATCGCGATAACTAGAATAATGATGAATATTCGATTTCGACAAATATGAAACAAATATTCTATCGAATATTCGCGAATTTCGTTGAAATCGAATATGGCACCTGCCGCTCATCACTATCAATGAGGAGGAACATCCTGTTGTTTTCCTGAGCCGGAAGGTTACCCCAGCCGAGACTAGGTATAGTATAGGGGAGAGAGAGTGCCTGGCCATCAAGTGGGCACTCTAGTCTCTCCGCTATTATCTGTTGGGGAGAAAGTTCCATCTGGTGACCGACCACTCCCCTCTCAAGTGGTTGAGCCAAGCCAAAGAGAGGAATGCTCGGGTCACCAGATGGTTCTTATCTTTGTCCATGTGCTGAAACATCTCAATTGGCTGTCCTGTCCCACCTGATGGGTGTGTCATGGCTCAAAGTTCGGCGCTATGCAAAAAAAAATGGCGTGTAACCGATCCCTATTTCCACAGTGGTTCCATTGTGGTTCTGACTCAGCAGCATCTAGAGGTGTTAGCATCGGGTTCCGGAGGGGACTCCCTTTCACATAGGTGTCGCACATTCAAGATGCAGACGGTAGATATATTATTCTAAAGGGAACTATTGCTAATCAACTATACACCTTTGCTAATGTATACGCCCCAACGTTAATCAAGTCTCGTGGCTAATAGAGATGCTCTCACTTCTAGAGTCATATAAGGAGGGTGTGGTACTGCTGGGAGGTGATCTAAACATAACATTGGACCCTGCAGTAGATTCAACTTCCAAGAAATCTGCAATTTCTTTTAGAGCCCTAAAACACCTGAGAAAAAAATTGCAAAATAACGCATTGATTGATACTTGGCGTATCTTCAACCCAACCAGACAGGACTACACCTTCTTCTCCTCACCCCACCAGTCATATCACAGACTGGACTATATATTTGTATCCAAAGAACATCTCGGCTTGTGTACTCAGACCCATATTGGTAACATGATTCTTTCGGATCATGCGCCGGTTTTTCTAACCATACTAGCTCCTTCAATGGAACCTAGAGCATTTAGGTGGAGATTAAATGAACAACTTATATCCACGGAGGAAAATGTAAAGATCACAAAGTCTTCACTAGAAGAATTTTTCTCCTTTAATGCCTTACCTGGAACTTCTCCACATATTCTGTGGGACACCCATAAGGCATATATGAGGGGTCAATTCATATGCAGGGGAGCTAAAATAAAAAAAGAGAGAAAAAAAACAAATAGAAGAACTTCTGTCCAACATTCAGCGCCTAGAATCCCTACATAAAAAAATCCCTACTGCAATCACACCTTGATGAGCTTTCTGAGGTGAAAGCAAGGTTGAAAAACATCCTCAACACGACCTCGGCTAAGTTTTACCTACATTCACAGTACAAATACTACGCACACTGGGATAAAGCATCCAAATTTATGATACAACGCATAAAACAAAGGAGATCCCATAATTATATTCATAAGATTAAAACCCCAGACAAAAGAGAAGTATTTACTACTAGAGTTGAGCGAACACCTGGATGTTCGGGTTCGAGAAGTTCGGCCGAACTTCCCGGAAATGTTCGGGTTCGGGATCCGAACCCGATCCGAACTTCGTCCCGAACCCGAACCCCATTGAAGTCAATGGGGACCCGAACTTTTGGGCACTAAAAAGGCTGTAAAACAGCCCAGGGAAGAGCTAGAGGGCTGAAAAAGGCAGCAACATGTAGGTAAATCCACTGCAAACAAATGTGGATAGGGAAATGAATTAAAATTTAAATTAAAAAAATAAAAATGAACCAATATCAATTGGACAGAGGTCCCATAGCAGAGAATCTGGCTTTACGTCAGCAGAGAATCAGTCTCTTCATGCCATAGCAAAGAATCTGGCTTCATGTCAGCAGAGAATCAGTCTCTTCATGCCATAGCAGAGAATCTGGCTTCATGTCAGCGCAGAATCAGTCTTCATGTCATAGCAGAGAATCAGGCTTCACGTCACACACCACTGGAACAGGCCACTGTCACACATTTAGGCCCCGGCACCCAGACAGAGGAGAGCGGTCCCGTAACAGAGAATCTGGCCTTATGTCAGCGCAGAATCTGTCTTCATGTCATAGCAGAGAATCAGGCTTCACGTCACCCACCACTGGAACAGGCCACTGTCACACATTTAGGCCCAGGCACCCAGGCAGAGGAGAGAGGTCCCGTAACAGAGAATCTGGCCTTATGTCAGCGCAGAATCTGTCTTCATGTCATAGCAGAGAATCAGGCTTCACGTCACCAACCACTGGAACAGGCCACTGTCACACATTTAGGCCCCGGCACCCAGACAGAGGAGAGCGGTCCCGTAACAGAGAATCTGGCCTTATGTCAGCGCAGAATCTGTCTTCCTGTCATAGCAGAGAATCAGGCTTCACGTCACCCACCACTGGAACAGGCCACTGTCACACATTTAGGCCCAGGCACCCAGGCAGAGGAGAGAGGTCCCGTAACAGAGAATCTGGCCTTATGTCAGCGCAGAATCTGTCTTCATGTCATAGCAGAGAATCAGGCTTCACGTCACCCACCACTGGAACAGGCCACTGTCACACATTTAGGCCCCGGCACCCAGGCAGAGGAGAGAGGTCCCGTAACAGAGAATCTGGCCTTATGTCAGCGCAGAATCTGTCTTCATGTCATAGCAGAGAATCAGGCTTCACGTCACCCACCACTGGAACAGGCCACTGTCACACATTTAGGCCCCGGCACCCAGACAGAGGAGAGGTTCATTCAACTTTGGGTTGCCCCGCAATATAATGGTAAAATGAAATTAAAAATAGTATTGAATGAGGAAGTGCCCTGGAGTAGAATAATATATTGTTAAGGGGAGATAGTTAATATCTAATCTGCACAAGGGATGGACAGGTCCTGTGGGATCCATGACTGGTTCATTTTTATGAACGTCAGCTTGTCCACATTGGCTGTAGACAGGCGGCTGCGTTTGTCTGTAATGACGCCCCCTGCCGTGCTGAATACACGTTCAGACAAAACGCTGGCCGCCGGGCAGGCCAGCACCTCCAAGGCATAAAAGGCTAGCTCTTGCCACGTGGACAATTTGGAGACCCAGAAGTTGAATGGGGCCGAACCATCAGTCAGTACGTGGAGGGGTGTACACAGGTACTGTTCCACCATGTTAGTGAAATGTTGCCTCCTGCTAACACGTTCCGTATCAGGTGGTGGTGCACTTAGCTGTGGCGTGTTGACAAAACTTTTCCACATCTCTGCCATGCTAACCCTGCCCTCAGAGGAGCTGGGCGTGACACAGCTGCGTTGGCGACCTCTTGCTCCTCCTCTGCCTTCGCCTTGGGCTTCCACTGGTTCCCCTGTGACATTTGGGAATGCTCTCAGTAGCGCATCTACCAACGTGCGCTTGTACTCGCGCATCTTCCTATCACTCTCCAGTGTTGGAAGTAAGGTGGGCACATTGTCTTTGTACCGGGGATCCAGCAGGGTGGCAACCCAGTAGTCCGCACACGTTAAAATGTGGGCAACTCTGCTGTCGTTGCGCAGGCACTGCAGCATGTAGTCGCTCATGTGTGCCAGGCTGCCCAGAGGTAAGGACAAGCTGTCCTCTGTGGGAGGCGTATCGTCATCGTCCTGTGTTTCCCCCCAGCCACGCACCAGTGATGGGCCCGAGCTGCTTTGGGTGCCACCCCGCTGTGAACATGCTTCATCCTCATCCTCCTCCACCTCCTCCTCATCCTCGTCCTCCTCGTCCTCCAGTAGTGGGCCCTGTCTGGCCACATTTGTACCTGGCCTCTGGTGTTGCAAAAAACCTCCCTCTGAGTCACTTCGAAGAGACTGGCCTGAAAGTGCTAAAAATGACCCCTCTTCCTCCTCTTCCTCCTGGGCCACCTCCTCTTCCATCATCGCCCTAAGTGTTTTCTCAAGGAGACATAGAAGTGGTATTGTAACGCTGATAACGGCGTCATCGCCACTGGCCATGTAGGTGGAGTACTCGAAACAGCGCAACAGGGCACACAGGTCTCGCATGGAGGCCCAGTCATTGGTGGTGAAGTGGGTCTGATCCACAGTGCGACTGACCCGTGCGTGCTGCAGCTGAAACTCCACTATGGCCTGCTGCTGCTCCTCGCACAGTCTGTCCAGCATATGCAAGGTGGAGTTCCACCTGGTGGGCACGTCGCATATGAGGCGGTGAGCGGGAAGGCCGAAGTTACGCTGTAGCGCAGACAGGCAAGCAGCGGCAGGGTGTGAACGCCGGAAGCGCGAACAGACGGCCCGCACTTTATTCAGCAGCTATGACATGTCGGGGTAGTTCCGAATGAACTTCTGCACCACCAAATTCAGCACATGCGCCAGGCAAGGCATGTGCGTCAAACCGGCTAGTCCCAGAGCTCCAACGAGATTTCGCCCATTATCGCACACCACCAGGCCGGGCTTGAGGCTCACCGGCAGCAACTACTCGTCGGTCTGTTGTTCTATACCCCGCCACAACTCCTGTGCGGTGTGGGGCCTGTCCCCCAAACATATGAGTTTCAGAATGGCCTGCTGACGTTTACCCCGTGCTGTGCTGAAGTTGGTGGTGAAGGTATGAGGGTTAACTGGATGAGCAGGTGGAAGAAGAGGAGGAGGAAGCTGAGTAGGAGGAGGAGGAGACAGGAGGCAAAGAATGTTGCCCTGCGATCCTTGGCAGCGGAAGGACGTGCGCCAAACAGCTCTCCGCCTGGGGCCCAGCCGCCACTACATTTACCCAGTGTGCAGTTAGGGAGATATAGCGTCCCTGGCCGTGCTTACTGGTCCACGTATCTGTGGTTAGGTGGACCTTGCCACAGATGGCGTTGCGCAGTGCACACTTGATTTTATCGGACACTTGTTTGTGCAGGGAAGGCACGGCTCTCTTGGAGAAGTAGTGGCGGCTAGGAACAACATACTGTGGGACAGCAAGTGACATGAGCTGTTTGAAGCTGTCTGTGTCCACCAGCCTAAATGACAGCATTTCATATGCCAGTAGTTTAGAAAGGCTGGCATTCAGGGCCAGGGATCGAGGGTGGCTAGGTGGGAATTTACGCTTTCTCTCAAATGTTTGTGAGATGGAGAGCTGAACGCTGCCGTGTGACATGGTTGAGATGCTTGGTGACGCAGGTGGTGGTGTTGGTGGTACATCCCATGTTTGCTGGGCGGCAGGTGCCAACGTTCCTCCAGAGGCGGAGGAAGAGGCCGAGGCGGCGGCAGCAGCAGCAGAAGAGGCCGAGGCGGCGGCAGCAGCAGAAGAGGCCGAGGCGGCAGCAGCAGAAGAGGTAGCAGGGGGAGCCTGAGTGACTTCCTTGTTTTTAAGGTGTTTACTCCACTGCAGTTCATGCTTTGCATGCAGGTGCCTGGTCATGCAGGTTGTGCTAAGGTTCAGAACGTTAATGCCTCGCTTCAGGCTCTGATGGCACAGCGTGCAAACCACTCGGGTCTTGTCGTCAGCACATTGTTTGAAGAAGTGCCATGCCAGGGAACTCCTTGAAGCTGCCTTTGGGGTGCTCGGTCCCAGATGGCGGCGGTCAGTAGCAGGCGGAGTCTCTTGGCGGCGGGTGTTCTGATTTTGCCCACTGCTCCCTCTTTTGCTACGCTGTTGGCTCGGTCTCACCACTGCCTCTTCCTCCGAACTGTGAAAGTCAGTGGCACGACCTTCATTCCATGTGGGGTCTAGGACCTCATCGTCCCCTGCATCGTCTTCCACCCAGTCTTGATCCCTGACCTCCTGTTCAGTCTGCACACTGCAGAAAGACGCAGCAGTTGGCACCTGTGTTTCGTCATCATCAGAGACGTGCTGAGGTGGTATTCCCATGTCCTCATCATCAGGAAAAATAAGTGGTTGTGCGTTAGTGCATTCTATCTCTTCCACCCCTGGGGAAGGGCTAGGTGGATGCCCTTGGGAAACCCTGGCAGCAGAGTCTTCAAACAGCATAAGAGACTGCTGCATAACTTGAGGCTCAGACAGTTTCCCTGATATGCATGGGGGTGATGTGACAGACCGATGGGCTTGGTTTTCATGCGCCATCTGTGCGCTTTCTGCAGAAGACTGGGTGGGAGATAATGTGAACGTGCTGGATCCACTGTCGGCCACCCAATTGACTAATGCCTGTACCTGCTCAGGTCTTACCATCCTTAGAACGGCATTGGGCCCCACCAAATATCGCTGTAAATTCTGCTGGCTACTGGGACCTGAGGTAGTTGGTTCACTAGGACGTGTGGCTGTGGCAGAACGGCCACGTCCTCTCCCAGCACCAGAGGGTCCACTAACACCACCACGACCATGTCCACGTCCGCGTCCACGTCCCTTATTAGATGTTTTCCTCATTGTTCCCATTCACCACAATTTTGAGAATGGCAAATTTGGGAATGCTTTTTCAACCCAGAAAAAAAGTGTGCTTTTACGGTCACTACAAATAACTTGACTAGATAAAACAGTGCAGATTTGGTTGAATAGAGATGTGAGACCTGTTTTTTTTTGCGCTGTGTGACAGGTATAGGTTTAATCACAGAATCACACTTCTATCAGCACGCTAGCGTGTGTCTTAGGTTTTTCTGAATGACACTATCAATTTCTTTTAATGTAAGATTTTCTTTTTGGGATAGATTTCAAGTAGGCCTCAAATACCAGAAACTAGTTATTTTGAGAATGGCAAATTTGGAAATGCTTTTTCAAACCAGAACAAAAAGTCTGCTTTTACGGTCACTACAAATAACTTGACCAGCTAAAACAGTGTAGATTTGGTTGAATAGAGATGTGAGACCTGTTTTTTTTTGCGCTGTGTGACAGGTATAGGTTTAATCACAGAATCACACTTCTATCAGCACGCTAGCGTGTGTCTTAGGTTTTTCTGAATGACACTATCAATACCTTCAATGTAAGATTTTCTTTTTGGGATAGATTTCAAGTAGGCCTCAAATACCAGAAACTAGTTATTTTGAGAATGGCAAATTTGGGAATGCTTTTTCAACCCAGAACAAAAAGTCTGCTTTTACGGTCACTACAAATAACTTGACCAGCTAAAACAATGCAGATTTGGTTGAATAGAGATGTGAGACCTGTTTTTTTTTGCGCTGTGTGACAGGTATAGGTTTAATCACAGAATCACACTTCTATCAGCACGCTAGCGTGTGTCTTAGGTTTTTCTGAATGACACTATCAATTTCTTTTAATGAAAGATTTTCTTTTTGGGATAGATTTCAAGTAGGCCTCAAATACCAGAAACTAGTTATTTTGAGAATGGCAAATTTGGGAATGCTTTTTCAACCCAGAACAAAAAGTCTGCTTTTACGGTCACTACAAATAACTTGACCAGCTAAAACAGTGTAGATTTGGTTGAATAGAGATGTGAGACCTGTTTTTTTTTTTATGCTGTGTGACAGGTATAGGTTTAATCACAGAATCACACTTCTATCAGCACGCTAGCGTGTGTCTTAGGTTTTTCTGAATGACACTATCAATACCTTCAATGTAAGATTTTCTTTTTGGGATAGATTTCAAGTAGGCCTCAAATACCAGAAACTAGTTATTTTGAGAATGGCAAATTTGGGAATGCTTTTTCAACCCAGAACAAAAAGTCTGCTTTTACGGTCACTACAAATAACTTGACCAGCTAAAACAGTGTAGATTTGGTTGAATAGAGATGTGAGACCTGTTTTTTTTTTGCGCTGTGAGACAGGTATAGGTTTAATCACAGAATCACACTTCTATCAGCACGCTAGCGTGTGTCTTAGGTTTTTCTGAATGACACTATCAATACCTTCAATGTAAGATTTTCTTTTTGGGATAGATTTCAAGTAGGCCTCAAATACCAGAAACTAGTTATTTTGAGAATGGCAAATTTGGGAATGCTTTTTCAACCCAGAACAAAAAGTCTGCTTTTACGGTCACTACAAATAACTTGACCAGCTAAAACAGTGCAGATTTGGTTGAATAGAGATGTGAGACCTGTTTTTTTTTGCGCTGTGTGACAGGTATAGGTTTAATCACAGAATCACACTTCTATCAGCACGCTAGTGTGTGTCTTAGGTTTTTCTGAATGACACTATCAATACCTTCAATGTAAGATTTTCTTTTTGGGATAGATTTTAAGTAGGTGTCATGGTCTTACCTGCTTGCTGCTCTCCTTCGTTTGACATGTGCTGGCGGCCATCTTGGGTCCTGGGTTTCTTGTAGCCTTCCACCCTGCGGCTCCTCCTTCCCCTGGGAGGAGCTGGATGCCTAGCTCATATATATAGGAGGTCTGTGGCTTCAGTTCCTTGCTTGGTCCTCTTGTGTTCACATGCTTCTAAGACTGCTGCTGCTTCTGGTTCCTGATCCTGGCTTCGTCTGACTACCCTGCTGGTTCCTGATCCTGGCTTCGTCTGACTACCCTGCTGGTTCCTGATCCTGGCTTCGTCTGACTACCCTGCTGGTTCCTGATCCTGGCTTCGTCTGACTACCCTTCTGGTTCCTGACCTCTGGCTTCGCAAAGACTCTGCTCGGTTTCACCATCCGTTTGGACTTTTGCTTTACAGCTTTATTTTCAATAAAGCCTTCTATTTTCACTTATCTCTTGTTGTACGTCTGGTTCATGGTTCCGTGACATTAGGACCAAGCCATGAATTCTGACGGTACAGGGCCATCCTCGCTACCCACGCTGGTTGCCAGACTTGATCAGCAGGATCACCTGTTGGGTCGGTTCGCTGTGGCGTTGCAAACCCTGCTTGAACGCACGGCTCATTTCGCTCCCGTTGCTGATGGGTCGGTTGTCGCTCCTGGGCTCGCTCCTACTGATGCTCCGGTTGTTGCGCCAGAGTCTACCCCGACACCTGTTGTTGCGCCTGCGGTGTTTCGGGGTATGACCGGTTCTGCCCCTCTTCCACGGCGCTTTTGGGGAGAGCCAACTTAGTGCCGAGGTTTCCTTAACCAGGTGGGCATTTATTTCGAGTTGCTGCCACATGCCTTTCCTACTGAGAGATCAAAGGTGGGCTTCTTGATCTCGCTGCTCTCGGACAAGGCCTTGGCCTGGGCCAGCCCTTTATGGGAGAACAACAATCCGGTGGTTGCCGAGTTTTCCGGTTTTGTTGCTTCTCTTCGGAAGGTATTCGATGTGCCGGCTCGTGCTGCCTCTGCTGCGAAGCTCCTTATGTCCATCAGACAGGGTTCACGATCCGTAGCTGAATACGCCATTGAGTTTCGTACCCTGGCAGCAGAGGTGGGCTGGAATAATGAGGCTCTGGTCGCTGCTTTCTCTCATGGTCTCTCGGATGCCTTGAAGGATGAGGTTGCAGCTAAGGACCTACCAGTTGAGCTCGAGTCTCTTATTTCTTTCCTGATTTTGATTGACACCAGACTCAGGGAGAGACCTTCCTTTAAGGAGAACCTGCGGAAGCCTTCTAACAGATTGGTGCCTACGTTTGCTGTCCCACCCGTGCCTCCCTCTCCTCCCACGCCTCCTGGGGATGACTTGTCTGGGGGTGAACCCATGCAGCTGGGGTTTGCTCGCCTGTCCGAGGGGGAGAGGGCACTCCGGAGACGCGAGGGCCGATGCATGTACTGTGGTCTCGGTGGGCATTTTCGGTTGGCATGTCCGAACCGTCCGGGAAACGCTCGTACCCTGAGATCCTGTCGGGGGCAGATCTTGGGTGGAGTCTCCTCGTCCCCGGTTTCCCGTGTTGACAAACCACTGATCACTGTTGTCCTCTCCTGGGTCGGGGGCTCGGTGACGACCCAGGCGTTGGTGGACTCTGGTGCTGGTGGTTTGTTCATTGATAGTGTGTTCGCTGCCGCCAATTCCATTCCTCTGCAGGCTCGAGGTTCCCCACTGGCTCTTGAGGCGATAGACGGCAGACCCCTTCTGCCGCCACACGTGACTCATGAGACCCTTCCAGTGGGGATAGCCATTGGTGCCGTTCACAGAGAGTCGGTCTGCCTCCAGGTTATTTCGTCTCCACACTACTCGGTGGTCTTGGGGTACCCCTGGCTCCAGAAGCATAATCCGACTTTCGATTGGAGATCGGTCGAGATCCTCTCGTGGTCACCGCAGTGTGGGGCTAGTTGCATCCATGGGTCTGTCAAGTTGCTGTGTACTTCCTCGGACTCTCTGTTGCCTCCTGAATACGAGGAGTACCGGGATGTATTCGATAAGGTGCGCGCGGTTGCCCTACCTCCGCACCGCCCATACGATTGTGCCATAGAGTTACAATCTGGTGCCGTTCCTCCTCGTGGCAAAGTCTATCCACTGTCGGTAGCGGAGAATGAGGCCATGGAGGAGTACGTGAGGGAGGCGCTTTCACGCGGACACATTCGCAAATCTTCGTCCCCGGCAGGGGCTGGATTTTTCTTTGTGAAAAAGAAGGGCGGTGAGTTGAGGCCTTGCATCGATTACAGGGGTCTCAATCGCATCACGATCAAGAACGCTTACCCGATACCCTTGATTTCCGAGCTGTTCGATCGCCTTAAAGGGGCCACGGTCTTTACCAAACTCGACCTGAGGGCGGCATATAACCTGGTAAGGATCAAGGCGGGCGATGAGTGGAAGACCGCGTTTAACACCAGGACCGGTCATTACGAATCCTTGGTTATGCCCTTTGGGTTGTGCAATGCGCCCGCAGTCTTTCAGGAATTCATCAACGATGTTTTCCGTGACCTGTTGCAGCAGTGTGTGGTAGTCTATTTGGATGACATCTTGGTATATTCTGAATCCATGGAGGCCCACATTCTGGATGTCAGACGAGTGTTGCAACGGTTACGAGAGAACAAGCTGTTCGGTAAGCTTGAGAAATGCGAATTTCACCGATCCCAGGTAACCTTCTTAGGTTACATCATTTCCGCTGAGGGGTTCTCCATGGATCCTGAGAAGGTTTCGGCTGTCTTACAGTGGCCCCAGCCCAGTGGTCTTCGTTCCCTGCAGCGCTTTTTGGGCTTCGCCAATTATTATCGGAAGTTCATCAGGGACTTTTCCATGCTGGCCAAGCCTCTCACGGATCTGACCAGGAAGGGCAGTAATTCCCAGGTCTGGCCGCTCGAGGCCATCCGAGCTTTTGAGGCCCTAAAGTCCGCCTTTGTGTCGGCTCCGATTCTGTCGCATCCCAACCCTGGGTTGCCCTTTGTCCTCGAGGTGGACGCGTCTGAGACGGGAGTAGGCGCCCTTCTGTCTCAGCGTAGAACACCAGAGGGTCCTCTGCTTCCTTGTGGGTTTTACTCCCGGAAACTGTCTTCCGCGGAGTGCAACTATCAGATTGGTGACAGGGAGTTATTGGCCATCGTGCAGGCCCTTAAAGAATGGAGGCACTTGCTCGAGGGTTCGGTGGTTCCGGTTCTCATCCTGACGGACCACAAGAATCTGACCTACCTTTCTGAAGCCAAGAGATTGACACCACGTCAGGCCAGATGGGCTCTGTTCTTGTCACGTTTTAATTACGTGGTCTCCTACCTACCCGGTTCCAAGAACATCAGGGCGGATGCCTTATCACGGCAGTACTCCGAGCTGTCCAGGGAGGAGTCGATTCCGACTTCGGTCATACCTCCGAATCAGATCCTGGCCGCCATTCGCACCAGCCTGACCTCTCCCCTGGGTGAGCAGATTTTGGCGGCTCAATCTGGTGCTCCCTCTGGGAGACCCAACGGCAGATGTTTTGTGCCTGAGGAGTTGCGCACTCGGTTGTTGCGAACCTACCATAACTCCAAGACCGCGGGGCATCCTGGAAAGAATCAGCTGTCCTGGGCTGTTTCACGTCTGTTCTGGTGGCCTTCCCTACGTTCCGACATCGCCGCATATGTAGCGGCATGCTCCGTTTGTGCCCAGAGTAAGTCCCCTCGGCACCTTCCGTTGGGCCTTCTGCAACCCATAGCCACCGGGGAGCGCCCATGGTCACACCTGGGGATGGATTTCATTGTGGACCTCCCTGCATCCCGAGGCCATACGGTCATTCTCATGATTGTGGATCGGTTTTCCAAAATGTGCCACTGTGTTCCTCTCAAGAAGTTACCCTCTGCACAAGAGTTGGCCACGATTTTTGCCAGGGAGGTCTTCCGGTTGCACGGTTTGCCTAAGGAGATTGTGTCGGATCGGGGGAGTCAGTTTGTGTCCAGGTTCTGGCGCGCCTTTTGCTCCCAGTTGGGGATTCATCTCTCCTTCTCCTCGGCCTACCACCCTCAGTCCAATGGGGCCGCAGAACGATCCAATCAGGCCTTGGAGCAATTCCTTCGTTGCTATGTCTCCGATCACCAAGACAATTGGGTTGACCTCCTGCCTTGGGCTGAGTTTGCCAGGAACACGGCGGTGAACTCTTCCTCTGGGACGTCTCCCTTCATGGCCAATTATGGGTTCCAACCTGCCGTGTTACCGGAGGTATTCTCTCCCCAGGATATTCCGGCTGTGGAGGATCACCTTTCCGTCCTACGTGCTTCTTGGGTACAGATCCAGAAGTCCCTTGAGGTCTCTGCGCAGCGCCAGAGATTCCAGGCTGATCGCAGACGAGCGCCTGCTCCTTCCTACCAGGTCGGAGACCGTGTATGGTTGTCCACCCGCAACCTCAACCTTCGAATGCCCACTCCCAAGCTGGCGCCTCGCTTTGTTGGTCCCTTCCGAGTGCTTCGCAGGGTAAACCCGGTAGCCTATGCCCTTGCGCTTCCTCCTGGCATGCGGATCTCCAACGTGTTTCATGTCTCCCTGTTGAAGCCACTGGTGTGTAATCGTTTCACTTCCTCGGTTCCTCGGCCTCGTCCGGTCCAAGTGGGCAATCGTGAGGAATATGAGGTGAGCAATATCCTGGACTCACGCCTGGTCCGCGGTCGGTTGCAGTTTTTGGTCCATTGGCGTGGTTATGGTCCAGAGGAGCGTTCCTGGGTTCCCTCCGCAGATGTCCATGCTCCTGCCTTGCTCCGAGCCTTCCACGCACGCTTCCCTCAGAAACCGTTTTGTGCTCCGCGGAGGAGGGGCCCTTGAGGGGGAGGTACTGTCATGGTCTTACCTGCTTGCTGCTCTCCTTCGTTTGACATGTGCTGGCGGCCATCTTGGGTCCTGGGTTTCTTGTAGCCTTCCACCCTGCGGCTCCTCCTTCCCCTGGGAGGAGCTGGATGCCTAGCTCATATATATAGGAGGTCTGTGGCTTCAGTTCCTTGCTTGGTCCTCTTGTGTTCACATGCTTCTAAGACTGCTGCTGCTTCTGGTTCCTGATCCTGGCTTCGTCTGACTACCCTGCTGGTTCCTGATCCTGGCTTCGTCTGACTACCCTGCTGGTTCCTGATCCTGGCTTCGTCTGACTACCCTGCTGGTTCCTGATCCTGGCTTCGTCTGACTACCCTTCTGGTTCCTGACCTCTGGCTTCGCAAAGACTCTGCTCGGTTTCACCATCCGTTTGGACTTTTGCTTTACAGCTTTATTTTCAATAAAGCCTTCTATTTTCACTTATCTCTTGTTGTACGTCTGGTTCATGGTTCCGTGACAGTAGGCCTCAAATACCAGAAACTAGTTATTTTGAGAATGGCAAATTTGGGAATGCTTTTTCAACCCAGAACAAAAAGTGTGCTTTTACGGTCACTACAAATAATTTGACCAGCTAAAACAGTGCAGATTTGGTTGAATAGAGATGTGAAACCTGTTTTTTTTTGCGCTGTGACAGGTATAGGTTTAATCACAGAATCACACTTCTATCAGCACGCTAGCGTGTGTCTTAGGTTTTTCTGAATGACACTATCAATACCTTCAATGTAAGATTTTCTTTTTGGGATAGATTTCAAGTAGGCCTCAAATACCAGAAACTAGTTATTTTGAGAATGGCAAATTTGGGAATGCTTTTTCAACCCAGAACAAAAAGTCTGCTTTTACGGTCACTACAAATAACTTGACCAGCTAAAACAGTGCAGATTTGGTTGAATAGAGATGTGAGACCTGTTTTTTTTTGCGCTGTGTGACAGGTATAGGTTAATTCACAGAATCACACTTCTATCAGCACGCTAGTGTGTGTCTTAGGTTTTTCTGAATGACACTATCAATACCTTCAATGTAAGATTTTCTTTTTGGGATAGATTTTAAGTAGGCCTCAAATACCAGAAACTAGTTATTTTGAGAATGGCAAATTTGGGAATGCTTTTTCAACCCAGAACAAAAAGTGTGCTTTTACGGTCACTACAAATAATTTGACCAGCTAAAACAGTGCAGATTTGGTTGAATAGAGATGTGAAACCTGTTTTTTTTTTGCGCTGTGACAGGTATAGGTTTAATCACAGAATCACACTTCTATCAGCACGCTAGCGTGTGTCTTAGGTTTTTCTGAATGACACTATCAATACCTTCAATGTAAGATTTTCTTTTTGGGATAGATTTGAAGTAGGCCTCAAATACCAGAAACTAGTTATTTTGAGAATGGCAAATTTGGGAATGCTTTTTCAACCCAGAACAAAAAGTCTGCTTTTACGGTCACTACAAATAACTTGACCAGCTAAAACAGTGCAGATTTGGTTGAATAGAGATGTGAGACCTGTTTTTTTTTGCGCTGTGACAGGTATAGGTTTAATCACAGAATTACACTTCTATCAGCACGCTAGTGTGTGTCTTAGGTTTTTCTGAATGACACTATCAATACCTTCAATGTAAGATTTTCTTTTTGGGATAGATTTCAAGTAGGCCTCAAATACCAGAAACTAGTTATTTTGAGAATGGCAAATTTGTGAATGCTTTTTCAACCCAGAACAAAAAGTCTGCTTTTACAGTCACTACAAATAACTTGACCAGCTAAAACAGTGCAGATTTGGTTGAATAGAGATGTGAGACCTGTTTTTTTTTGCGCTGTGTGACAGGTATAGGTTTAATCACAGAATCACACTTCTATCAGCATGCTAGCGTGTGTCTTAGGTTTTTCTGAATGACACTATCAATTTCTTTTAATGTAAGATTTTCTTTTTGGGATATAATTCAAGTAGGCCTCAAATACCACAAACTAGTTATTTTGAGAATGGCAAATTTGGGAATGCTTTTTCAACCCAGAACAAAAAGTCTGCTTTTACGGTCACTACAAATAACTTGACCAGCTAAAACAGTGTAGATTTGGTTGAATAGAGATGTGAGACCTGTTTTTTTTTGCGCTGTGTGACAGGTATAGGTTTAATCACAGAATCACACTTCTATCAGCACGCTAGCGTGTGTCTTAGGTTTTTCTGAATGACACTATCAATACCTTCAATGTAAGATTTTCTTTTTGGGATAGATTTCAAGTAGGCCTCGAGGACCAGAAACTAGTTATTTTGAGAATGGCAAATTTGGGAATGCTTTTTCAACCCAGAACAAAAAGTCTGCTTTTACGGTCACTACAAATAACTTGACCAGCTAAAACAGTGCAGATTTGGTTGAATAGAGATGTGAGACCTGTTTTTTTTTGCGCTGTGTGACAGGTATAGGTTTAATCACAGAATCACACTTCTATCAGCACGCTAGCGTGTGTCTTAGGTTTTTCTGAATGACACTATCAATACCTTCAATGTAAGATTTTCTTTTTGGGATAGATTTCAAGTAGGCCTCAAATACCAGAAACTAGTTATTTTGAGAATGGCAAATTTGGGAATGCTTTTTCAACCCAGAACAAAAAGTCTGCTTTTACGGTCACTACAAATAACTTGACCAGCTAAAACAGTGTAGATTTGGTTGAATAGAGATGTGAGACCTGTTTTTTTTTGCGCTGTGTGACAGGTATAGGTTTAATCACAGAATCACACTTCTATCAGCACGCTAGCGTGTGTCTTAGGTTTTTCTGAATGACACTATCAATACCTTCAATGTAAGATTTTCTTTTTGGGATAGATTTCAAGTAGGCCTCAAGGACCAGAAACTAGTTATTTTGAAAATGGCAAATTTGGGAATGCTTTTTCAACCCAGAACAAAAAGTCTGCTTTTACGGTCACTACAAATAACTTGACCAGCTAAAACAGTGCAGATTTGGTTGAATAGAGATGTGAGACCTGTTTTTTTTTGCGCTGTGTGACAGTTATAGGTTTAATCACAGAATCACACTTCTATCAGCACGCTAGCGTGTGTCTTAGGTTTTTCTGAATGACACTATCAATTTCTTTTAATGTAAGATTTTCTTTTTGGGATAGATTTCAAGTAGGCCTCAAATACCAGAAACTAGTTATTTTGAGAATGGCAAATTTGGGAATGCTTTTTCAACCCAGAACAAAAAGTCTGCTTTTACGGTCACTACAAATAACTTGACCAGCTAAAACAGTGTAGATTTGGTTGAATAGAGATGTGAGACCTGTTTTTTTTTGCGCTGTGTGACAGGTATAGGTTTAATCACAGAATCACACTTCTATCAGCACGCTAGCGTGTGTCTTAGGTTTTTCTGAATGACACTATCAATACCTTCAATGTAAGATTTTCTTTTTGGGATAGATTTTAAGTAGGCCTCAAATACCAGAAACTAGTTATTTTGAGAATGGCAAATTTGGGAATGCTTTTTCAACCCAGAACAAAAAGTGTGCTTTTACGGTCACTACAAATAATTTGACCAGCTAAAACAGTGCAGATTTGGTTGAATAGAGATGTGAAACCTGTTTTTTTTTTGCGCTGTGACAGGTATAGGTTTAATCACAGAATCACACTTCTATCAGCACGCTAGCGTGTGTCTTAGGTTTTTCTGAATGACACTATCAATACCTTCAATGTAAGATTTTCTTTTTGGGATAGATTTCAAGTAGGCCTCAAATACCAGAAACTAGTTATTTTGAGAATGGCAAATTTGGGAATGCTTTTTCAACCCAGAACAAAAAGTCTGCTTTTACGGTCACTACAAATAACTTGACCAGCTAAAACAGTGCAGATTTGGTTGAATAGAGATGTGAGACCTGTTTTTTTTTGCGCTGTGACAGGTATAGGTTTAATCACAGAATTACACTTCTATCAGCACGCTAGTGTGTGTCTTAGGTTTTTCTGAATGACACTATCAATACCTTCAATGTAAGATTTTCTTTTTGGGATAGATTTCAAGTAGGCCTCAAATACCAGAAACTAGTTATTTTGAGAATGGCAAATTTGTGAATGCTTTTTCAACCCAGAACAAAAAGTCTGCTTTTACAGTCACTACAAATAACTTGACCAGCTAAAACAGTGCAGATTTGGTTGAATAGAGATGTGAGACCTGTTTTTTTTTGCGCTGTGTGACAGGTATAGGTTTAATCACAGAATCACACTTCTATCAGCATGCTAGCGTGTGTCTTAGGTTTTTCTGAATGACACTATCAATTTCTTTTAATGTAAGATTTTCTTTTTGGGATATAATTCAAGTAGGCCTCAAATACCACAAACTAGTTATTTTGAGAATGGCAAATTTGGGAATGCTTTTTCAACCCAGAACAAAAAGTCTGCTTTTACGGTCACTACAAATAACTTGACCAGCTAAAACAGTGTAGATTTGGTTGAATAGAGATGTGAGACCTGTTTTTTTTTGCGCTGTGTGACAGGTATAGGTTTAATCACAGAATCACACTTCTATCAGCACGCTAGCGTGTGTCTTAGGTTTTTCTGAATGACACTATCAATACCTTCAATGTAAGATTTTCTTTTTGGGATAGATTTCAAGTAGGCCTCGAGGACCAGAAACTAGTTATTTTGAGAATGGCAAATTTGGGAATGCTTTTTCAACCCAGAACAAAAAGTCTGCTTTTACGGTCACTACAAATAACTTGACCAGCTAAAACAGTGCAGATTTGGTTGAATAGAGATGTGAGACCTGTTTTTTTTTGCGCTGTGTGACAGTTATAGGTTTAATCACAGAATCACACTTCTATCAGCACGCTAGCGTGTGTCTTAGGTTTTTCTGAATGACACTATCAATTCTTTAATGTAAGATTTTCTTTTTGGGATAGATTTCAAGTAGGCCTCAAATACCAGAAACTAGTTATTTTAAGAATGGCAAATTTGGGAATGCTTTTTCAACCCAGAACAAAAAGTGTGCTTTTACGGTCACTACAAATAACTTGACCAGCTAAAACAGTGTAGATTTGGTTGAATAGAGATGTGAGACCTGTTTTTTTTTGCGCTGTGTGACAGGTATAGGTTTAATCACAGAATCACACTTCTATCAGCACGCTAGCGTGTGTCTTAGGTTTTTCTGAATGACACTATCAATACCTTCAATGTAAGATTTTCTTTTTGGGATAGATTTTAAGTAGGCCTCAAATACCAGAAACTAGTTATTTTGAGAATGGCAAATTTGGGAATGCTTTTTCAACCCAGAACAAAAAGTGTGCTTTTACGGTCACTACAAATAATTTGACCAGCTAAAACAGTGCAGATTTGGTTGAATAGAGATGTGAAACCTGTTTTTTTTTTGCGCTGTGACAGGTATAGGTTTAATCACAGAATCACACTTCTATCAGCACGCTAGCGTGTGTCTTAGGTTTTTCTGAATGACACTATCAATACCTTCAATGTAAGATTTTCTTTTTGGGATAGATTTCAAGTAGGCCTCAAATACCAGAAACTAGTTATTTTGAGAATGGCAAATTTGGGAATGCTTTTTCAACCCAGAACAAAAAGTCTGCTTTTACGGTCACTACAAATAACTTGACCAGCTAAAACAGTGCAGATTTGGTTGAATAGAGATGTGAGACCTGTTTTTTTTTGCGCTGTGACAGGTATAGGTTTAATCACAGAATTACACTTCTATCAGCACGCTAGTGTGTGTCTTAGGTTTTTCTGAATGACACTATCAATACCTTCAATGTAAGATTTTCTTTTTGGGATAGATTTCAAGTAGGCCTCAAATACCAGAAACTAGTTATTTTGAGAATGGCAAATTTGTGAATGCTTTTTCAACCCAGAACAAAAAGTCTGCTTTTACAGTCACTACAAATAACTTGACCAGCTAAAACAGTGCAGATTTGGTTGAATAGAGATGTGAGACCTGTTTTTTTTTGCGCTGTGTGACAGGTATAGGTTTAATCACAGAATCACACTTCTATCAGCATGCTAGCGTGTGTCTTAGGTTTTTCTGAATGACACTATCAATACCTTCAATGTAAGATTTTCTTTTTGGGATAGATTTCAAGTAGGCCTCAAATACCAGAAACTAGTTATTTTGAGAATGGCAAATTTGGGAATGCTTTTTCAACCCAGAACAAAAAGTGTGCTTTTACGGTCACTACAAATAACTTGACCAGCTAAAACAGTGTAGATTTGGTTGAATAGAGATGTGAGACCTGTTTTTTTTTGCGCTGTGTGACAGGTATAGGTTTAATCACAGAATCACACTTCTATCAGCACGCTAGCGTGTGTCTTAGGTTTTTCTGAATGACACTATCAATACCTTCAATGTAAGATTTTCTTTTTGGGATAGATTTCAAGTAGGCCTCAAGGACCAGAAACTAGTTATTTTGAAAATGGCAAATTTGGGAATGCTTTTTCAACCCAGAACAAAAAGTCTGCTTTTACGGTCACTACAAATAACTTGACCAGCTAAAACAGTGCAGATTTGGTTGAATAGAGATGTGAGACCTGTTTTTTTTTGCGCTGTGTGACAGGTATAGGTTTAATCACAGAATCACACTTCTATCAGCACGCTAGCGTGTGTCTTAGGTTTTTCTGAATGACACTATCAATTTCTTTTAATGTAAGATTTTCTTTTTGGGATAGATTTCAAGTAGGCCTCAAATACCAGAAACTAGTTATTTTGAGAATGGCAAATTTGGGAATGCTTTTTCAACCCAGAACAAAAAGTCTGCTTTTACGGTCACTACAAATAACTTGACCAGCTAAAACAGTGTAGATTTGGTTGAATAGAGATGTGAGACCTGTTTTTTTTTGCGCTGTGTGACAGGTATAGGTTTAATCACAGAATCACACTTCTATCAGCACGCTAGCGTGTGTCTTAGGTTTTTCTGAATGACACTATCAATACCTTCAATGTAAGATTTTCTTTTTGGGATAGATTTCAAGTATGCCTCAAATACCAGAAACTAGTTATTTTGAGAATGACAAATTTGGGAATGCTTTTTCAACCCAGAACAAAAAGTCTGCTTTTACGGTCACTACAAATAACTTGACCAGCTAAAACAGTGCAGATTTGGTTGAATAGAGATGTGAGACCTGTTTTTTTTGCGCTGTGTGACAGGTATAGGTTTAATCACAGAATCACACTTCTATCAGCACGCTAGCGTGTGTCTTAGGTTTTTCTGAATGACACTATCAATACCTTTAATGTAAGATTTTCTTTTTGGGACAGATTTCAAGTAGGCCTCAAATACCAGAAACTAGTTATTTTGAGAATGGCAAATTTGGGAATGCTATTTCAACCCAGAACAAAAAGTCTGCTTTTACGGTCACTACAAATAACTTGACCAGCTAAAACAGTGCAGATTTGGTTGAATAGAGATGTGAGACCTGTTTTTTTTTGCGCTGTGTGACAGGTATAGGTTTAATCACAGAATCACACTTCTATCACCACGCTAGCGTGTGTCTTAGGTTTTTCTGAATGACACTATCAATTTCTTTTAATGTAAGATTTTCTTTTTGGGATAGATCTCAAGTAGGCCTCAAATACCAGAAACTAGTTATTTTGAGAATGGCAAATTTGGGAATGCTTTTTCAACCCAGAAAAAAAAGTCTGCTTTTACGGTCACTACAAATAACTTGACCAGCTAAAACAGTACAGATTTGGTTGAATAGAAATGTCAGGTCTATTTTTTAGGCGCTGGGTGACAGGCTCAACTTGCCCCTGATGTAATATATGGCCAAAAAATAACCACACTGTTGATGGTTAAATGCACTTGGGTGACACAGGCTCAGCCTGCACCAGATGTAGTATATGGCCAAAAAATAATCAGACTGTTGATGGTCAAATGCACTTGGGTGACACAGGCTCAGCCTGCACCAGATGTAGTATATGGCCAAAAAATAATCAGACTGTTGATGGTTAAATGCACTTGGGGGACATAGGCTCAGCCTGCAGCTGATGTAGGATATAGCACAAAATAACCACACTATCAATGGTTAAATACACTTGGGTAACACAGGCTCAGCCTGCAGCTTATGTAGTATATGGCCAACAAATAATCAGACTGTTGATGGTTAAATGCACTTGGGTGACACAGGCTCAGCCTGCAGCTGATGTAGTATATGGCCAAAAAATAACCACACTGTTGATGGTTAAATGCACTTGGGTGACACAGGCTCAGCCTGCACCAGATGTAGTATATGGCCAAAAAATAATCAGACTGTTGATGGTCAAATGCACTTGGGTGACACAGGCTCAGCCTGCACCAGATGTAGTATATGGCCAAAAAATAATCAGACTGTTGATGGTTAAATGCACTTGGGGGACATAGGCTCAGCCTGCAGCTGATGTAGGATATAGCACAAAATAACCACACTATCAATGGTTAAATACACTTGGGTAACACAGGCTCAGCCTGCAGCTTATGTAGTATATGGCCAACAAATAATCAGACTGTTGATGGTTAAATGCACTTCGGTGACACAGGCTCAGCCTGCAGCTGATGTAGGATATAGCACAAAATAACCACACTATCGATGGTTAAATACACTTGGTGATAGCTCGTGCTGGCGCACCACAAGTCACAAAATGGCCGCCGATCACCCCAGAAAAAAAGTGATCTAAAAACGCTCTGGGCAGCCTCAAAAAAGTGAGAAAGTCAATAATAGCACTTCAATGATCCACAGCTGCAGATCGATGACAGAATGAAGTCTTTTGGAGGAGTTAATCTGCCTAATCTCGCCCTAACGTCGCAGCTGCAACCTCTCCCTATACTGATCATAGCAGAGTGACGTGCGGCGCTACGTGACTCCAGCTTAAATAGAGGCTGGGTCACATGGTGCACTGGCCAATCACAGCCATGCCAATAGTAGGCATGGCTGTGATGGCCTCTTGGGCCAAGTAGTATGACGCTTGTTGATTGGCTGCTTTGCAGCCTTTCAAAAAGCGCCAAGAAAGCGCCGAACACCGAACCCGAACCCGGACTTTTACGAAAATGTTCGGGTTCGGGTCCGTGTCACGGATACCCCAAAATTCGGTACGAACCCGAACTATACAGTTCGGGTTCGCTCATCCCTATTTACTACCCCAGAAATAGCGAAACAGTTTAAAAAATGTTACTACTCCCTATATAACATAAAGGAAACTAAGGACACAATTAATATCTCCCCTCTGCCTTCTCCAGAGAAATCAGTTGAGAACTACCTTGCCTCACTACTAGCTTTACCGAAACTATCGGACAACCAATCCCAGATTCTTCAAGCACCATTCACACTAGATGAGATCATGACAGCTATTAAACAACTACCAAAATGGAAAAGTCCAGGCCCAGATGGTTATCCTGCTTTATACTATCGGACATTTAGAAATATACTAGGCCCCTACTTACTATCTGTTTTCAATAGCTCCCTGTCTGGTGTCCCCCTCTCTTCAGATATGACCAGGGCAAATATCACAATTATTCGAAAGGAAGGGAAAGATAGTTCTCTTTGTGCTAACTATCGCCCTATTTCCTTATTGAATTTAGACTTGAAATTACTAGCAAAAATTTTGGCCACACGACTCTCTGGTTTTCTCCCATCCTTAGTTAGGAATGATCAAGTTGGCTTCGTCCGTGGTAGGGAGGGCAGAGATAACACTGCCAAGGTTTTGAATGCAATATATTATGCTAAGAAAAGAGGTCGTCCTCTGGTCCTCCTTAGCACGGACGCAGAAAAAGCCTTCGATAGGGTTAGCTGGGACTACATGACCGAAGTACTTAGGGCCTTTAATGTTCCTGAACCTTATATCAAAGCTATATTATCCTTATATACTAATGCATCAGCTTCTATTATCATAAATGATACGTTGTCCCCGCCCTTCATGATCCGCAACGGCACCAGACAGGGATGCCCACTCTCTCCACTGATCTTTGTGTTGATCATGGAAACACTACTACAGTCGCTTAGAAACGAGAAAGGGATAGAGGGCATCAAAATGGACCAACAAGAACATAAGGTGGCTGCGTTCGCAGATGACCTCCTGATACTGAATACCAATCCTACAAAAGCCCTCCCTCTAATATATAACATCCTGGAACAGTTTAGTCTTCATTCTGATTTTAAAATCAATATGAGCAAGTCATATATTTTAAGCATTGACCTCCCTCCCGCACTTAGGAAAGTCTTAAAAGATAGTTCCCCTTTTAATTGGGATACCCCCTACATTACCTCCCTGGGAGTTAAGATTGGCCCAGATCCTACCACATTATTCCATTTGAACTATTCCTCCCTCATGAAATCGATTAGCGACCAGCTGTTGATATTAAAGAATCCCCCGCTTTCATGGTTTGGTAGGAAAAATATTGTCACTTCACTTGTGTTACCTAGACTGACCTACCTACAACAGGTCTTGCCTATTCCAGTCCCCAAAACATACTATGTTAGACTTAAAAGGGAAATTAGCAAATTTGTTTGGGATGGGAAGAGGGTTCGACTAGCTTGCTCTGTTCTCTGTAGACCTAAAGATAAAGGAGGGATTGGACTCCCGGACCCTGAGCTTTATGGGAAAGCTGTGTCATTATCAAGAGTAGTAGACTGGCTGACAGGCCCTATAGAAAAGTCCTGGGTCTCCATGGAACAGTGTGAATTTGGCTCGAGTATCTCTGGCCTTTTGGTGGGAATGGAAAAATTCCCTGCCCAAAATAAAACACTTAATCCAATTGTAAGGGTGATGTTGTCGACATGGAATTGGCTCCAGAACACACAGTACATGATACCCCTCCCTTCACCTTTACTTCAGATAAGAGACATCATAGCTCATGCTTCTCCAGACTTAAGAGACTGTCTACCTATATCAATTAGGAATTTCACTATCAAAGTTGTTTCCCTATTTGGGGATGAGGGAAGGGTAATGAACAACAAAGAGATCTTACATATGTTCCCAGAATGCAAACCCTTCCCACAACTAATATCCTTTCTCCGATCATTCATCATTAAAAATCTATCTTTAGAATCTCTCTTACGACCTCTAATGTGGTTTGAGAGTTTGCTGGTCGACCATTCTAGACATAGTAAACTAATATCCCAACTATATAAAAAGCTCAACTCACCCATTAATATGGCTAAACCAGCTTTCATAGGGCAATGGGAAAAGGATCTAGGTGTTGGATTCTCTCAGGCAGAGATCTTTCAATTGTTATTAATACCACATAGGACGTCCAGATGTGTCCGTACCCAAGAAAACAGCTATAAAGTCTTAACTCGTTGGTATAGGACTCCAGACATCACTTGTAGATATAGTTTGACGGGGTCGGACACATGTTGGCGGTGTATAGAACATAGAGGGTCATTCTACCATATCTGGTGGTCTTGCCCACTAATACAGAGATGGTGGACTGAAATCTTTAATTTAGCCAACAAAATTTGTAATTTAATGGTTCAAATATCCCCACAATTGGCACTTCTAGGTTCTTGTCCCTCCTCATATAAAGGGAAACCCACCAAACTCTTTTACTGTATGTTAAGTGCAGCACGTCTACTTGTTCCGAAATTCTGGTTGGCAACTGAAGTTCCCTCCATATCTCAATGGATAGAGAAAGTAGATCAGATCTACAGATTTGAGGAGATAGCAGCTTGGGAAGACAGAAAGTTCTCATCCTTTAAATCTGGCTGGAGCGCCTGGAATACAGGAACTTCAGCTAGAAACCCTGTAAGGACAGCCCTCTCTTTGACAACTTTTATGTATTAGGATATAGAGCAATTCTATTCCCCCTCTGGGATATACCATAAATTTCCTGTGAACGGATATAATTGTCTACTAAGATAGTAATTATTGCAGGGCTCACTACCTTTTACTACCATCCATGGCTTACAACTCTATTGTACTTAAAATGTCACTTAACCTGTCATCATCTTAACCTGTAATCAGTATAACATGTACTTCATTTGTATGTTCTATTGGTTTTTCAATAAAAAAATAAAAAAATGGCGTGTACAAATAGCCATATTTTCAGCGAATCGCGACCGAGCAAAGTTTGCTGCGAAACGACCACCGGGCGAACAGCAAAGCCATCACTAATTGGGAATATGATTGTCCCTTCAATCTTATTCCTGGAGCTAAACTGCCAAAATCTCGGTTGTATAATCTTTCGGAGCCCAGAAGAAAGGCTATGCAAGAGTATCTCACCGAGAGCTTGGCGAAGGGTCATATTAGCCCATCCAAATCATCAGTGGCTGCTGGGTTTTTCTTTGTAAAAAAAAAGGGTACCATCCTGGACCATGTCTGGACTTCCGTGAGCTCAACAGTATTACTGTCCATGATCCTTACCCCCTTCCTTTGATTCCGGATTTGTTTAATTATATTGTCGGTGCCAAGGTGTTCTCTAAATTGGATCTGAGGGGGCATATAATTTGGTAAGGATCAAAGAGGGGGACGAATGGAATACGGCCTTTAATAACCCTGATGGTCATTTTGAGAATCTGGTCTTGCCTTTTGGGTTAACCAATAGTGTTGATCGAGCATGCTCAGCCGAACACCAGTTTGTCTCGAGAATCTCGATGCTCGGCACATGGCGTTACTCGGCCGAGTATCGCATGTGGTCGAGTGCAATGCTCGAGTCTCCTCCATGCACATTTCTTGGCTGCTACGCAGCCAAAAAACGTGCAGTTGAGTGCTGCCCTCACTGTATCCATGCCAGTAGCCATGTTGGTTACTGGCATTACATTGAATGGCTGGCCGCAACGCGTTATCGAGTGCGATATAGCACCCGATAACGTGTGTTAGGCTCAGTCTTAGCCAGGGAGAGTTGAGCATAGGAAGAGACAGACAGTGTACGAAGTGTTATTGGAATATTTTTAGTTGAAAAACATTTCAGAGACCCAAAAGTGCTTTTAAGGACTATTGTATGTGACAGCAGCAATATATCTTTTTAGTGCTAAATAGCATCTAATAGGCCGCTGCGGACAGTTCAATTATCTGCACCAAATCTCCAGTGTAAAGTGTGCGCATCCCTAAAATATCAGTGACATTCAGTGTATTTTTTCCGTAGACGGTGTCTGCTGCAGACAGTGAGATTAGCTGTGCCACATCTCCAGTGTAAAGTGTCTGCATCCCAAAAATATCTGACATCCAGTGTACTTTTTCTGTAGACGGTGTCCGCTGCGGACAGTGACATTAGCTGCCCTACATCTACAGCGTAAAGTGTACGCATCCAAAAAATATCTGTGACATACAGTGTACTTTTTCAATATACGGTGTCCGCTTCTGACAGTGACATAACCAGTACCACATCTGCAGTGTAGCGTGTGCGCTTCAAAAATTTATCTGTGACATACAGTGTACTTTTTTAGTAGACAGTGTCCGCTTCTGACAGTGACCTTACCGGGGCCACATATGCAGTGTAACGTGAGCTCTTCAAAAATTTATCTGTGACATACATTGTACTTTTTTGCGTAGACGCTGCGGACAGTGACATTATCGGTGGTACCTCTCCTGTATAAAGTTTCCTCATCCCAAACACATGTGACATTCCCTGTATTTGTTCTTTAGCCGCTGGTGACAGCATTGATGTTATCAGTGGGATATCTCCTGTATGACGTTTCCACATCCAAAATATTTTATTAAATTTGTTTGCACACACACTTCCAAATCCTAAGCTACTGTACGTGTGACAGACTTTCAAGCATATATAACATTTAATATGAAGAAGGCGAGCAGTAAGCGATGGGGCAGTGGCCGTGATGCTGATGGTGCATGCAGAGGCCGTGGCCCTGGGCGTTGTGAAACTGTGCCTGTTGTCAGAGCACAAGTAAAACAATCATCCACGATACCTAGCTTCACGTCCCAGCTTGCAGGGCGGCGCAGGACACCACTCTTGAAGTCAAACAAGTGCGACCAGGTGGTTGGTTGAATTGGAGGAGATAATGCTTCCAGTAGGTTAAGCACCATCCTGTCTTCCACCAAGTCCAGTCTCAGTAGCCAAAAGTCTGCTCAACCCAATCCTCACCATGATCCTCCTTTCTCCCATTATGGAAAGTCTAGGCACACAAGTGATCCCACACTCAGATATTCCGAGGAGCTCTTTTCAGTGCCATTCCTTGATTTGGCCCTCTCGCCAAGCACACTTGAAGAGGGACAGATCTTGCGCCATGATTCCCAAACTCTTGAGCATCCACAATCACAAGAAGATGATGTTGGGGAACGGTAATTACTGTTTAATGAGGTGGATGATGATGAGACACAGTTGCCAATAACTTAACAGCAATTACTGTCTCAAGAGGTTGATGAAGAGGATAATATACAGTTGTCAATCACTGAGGTAGTGGTTAGATCAAAAAGTTAGGATGATGAGCAGAGTGAGGAAGTAGAAGAGGAGGTGGTGGACGATGAAGTCACTGACCCAAGCTGGGAAATGCCAAGCGAGGACAGCAGTACAGAGGGGAAGGGATCTGCTGCACCACAACAGGTTGGAAGAGGCAGTGGGGTGGCAAAATGGAGAAGGCGGGCCACACCAAACAGGCCCACAACTGTTCCCCGGAGCACACCCTTGTGGAAATCTCCCTTTCCAAGGGATAGGTGTTCCGATGTCTGGTGCTTTTTTGAGGAAAGTGCGGACGACCAAAGAATTGTAATTTGCAACCTGTGCCATACAAAAATGAGCAGGGGCGTGAACACTAGCAACCTCACCGCCACCAGCATGATCCGCCACATGGCATCAAAGCACTTAAATAAGTGGGCTGAACGCCTGGGTTAACAATCTGTGTCTGCGGGTCACACCACTGCCTCCTCTTCTGCTGTGTTACGTGCTGGCCAATCTTCTGTCCAAGGCAAAGGCCTGGATGCCTCCCGCCCTGCACCTGGACCTTCTCAAGCATCATCAGCGACCACATCCACTTCCGTGTCCATAGTCCACAGTCCATAGCCCTATATACGCAGCTTTACAAATTACTGGCCCTGGAAATGTTGCCATTTAGACTTGTGGACACTGAGGCCTTCCGCAGGCTCATGTCAGCAGCCGTTCCATGTTATGCAGTCCCCAGCCGTCAATATTTTTCAAGGAGTGCCGTGCCCACCTTACGCCAACATGTGTCACGTAACACACGTGCCTTGACCAACGCAGTTACTGGGAAGGTCCAATCAACCACGGACACATGGACAAGTGCATTCGGCCAGGGACGCTAAATTTCCCTGACGGCACACTGGGTGAATGTTGTGGAGGCCCGTAGTGAGTCGTACACTAGGATGGCACAGACAGGGCCGGCCTTTGGGGTGTGCGAGCTGTGCGGCCGCACAGGGCGCCATGGCAACAGGGATGCCCGGCGGCCGACACAGCTCGCAGTCGGTCTCTACAGGCTACAGCAGCCGGCCCGACCTGAGCCGAGATTGGGCGCAAAATTGCAGGGGGCGCCAGGCACCAAACACTAAAATGAGGATCATGGGAGCCTATGGCTCCAGTCCCCTCTGTTCTTCCTCATCGGCTTCAGCGCCTGAAGCCTATGAGGCAGTAGAGCGAGCGTAGTGTCTAGAATGTAGTTGATCCTAGGAGGTATGATGTCAGGGAAAGAGGCGGAGTCTCGTCATCCAGGGGGCGGGGCCTAATGATGTGCAGGAGATTCTACAGAGCAGGAGCAAAGTCTGCAGGTAAGTATGTGGAGGAGAATAGTGACTGTTATTTTTACTTGGGGGGCTTTTTGCAGGGGCTGAAGGGAGAAGGAATCATCTTTGTACTGGAGACTGTATGTTAGAGGGGTCTGAAGAGAGGGTAGTTGGGGTGATATTATTTACATGGGACTGTATGCTGGAGAGGCTGAAGGCAAGGGGGTGATATTATTTTACATAGGGCTGTATGCTGGAGGGGCTAAGGCAGGGAAGTGATGTGTCTTACATGGGACTGTATGCTGGAGGGGCGTTGTATCTTACATGGGACTGTATGCTGGAGGAGCTGAAGGCAGGGGGAGTGATATATTTTACATTGGACTGTATGCTGGAGGGACTGAAGGCAGGGGGAGTGATGTATTTTACATAGGACTGTATGCTGGAGGGGCTGAAGGCAGGATGAGTGATGCATTTTACATGGGACTGTGCAAGAAGGACTGGAAGGCAGGGGTGTGATGTATCTTACATGGGACTGTATGCTGGAGGGGCTGAAGGCAGGCGGCAAAGAGAGGGAGTGTGATATTATTTACATAGGACTGTATGTTGGAGGGGCTGAAGGCGGGGAGTGATGTATTTTACATGAGACTGTATGCTGGAGGGGCTGAAGGCAGGAGAGTGATGTACCTTACTTGGGACTGTATGCTGAAGGGGCTGAAGGCAGGAGAGTGATCTACCTTACATGGGACTGTATGCTGGAGGAGCTGAAGGCAGGGAAGTAATGTGTCTTACATGGGATTGTATGCTAGAGGGGCTGAAGGCAGGGGGCAGGTTGTATCTTACATGGGACTGTATGCTGGAGGGGCTGAGGGAGGGGGGCATAATTATTACTATAATACTACAGAGGGGGCCATTATAATATTAATAATAATAATATTACAGAGGGGGAAATAATAATAATAATAATAATAATAATAATAATAATAATAATAATATAGAGGGGCCAGTATATATTATAATTATACAGAGGGCATTATAGTTATGGGCACTACGGGGGAGGGGAGGTCTGTTATCTGAGGATGATAGTAAAGTGAGAAATCCCCAAAATTTTCTGTGAAACTCTACAGAGATGAGACGCGGCTGAAAGAAGTTATCATGACGGTCCTATCTCCGAATGAAGATGAAGATGCTGAGGAAAGTCTACATCACAGGAGATGTCACTGGATGTAACAAGTATGGTGCGGTACTCTTTTTTTTTTTTTTTTTTACCAAATATCTTTCTTTAAATGGGGCCTGGGGGCAGGGGACTGGATAAGGATAAGGGTGACAGACACTGGGTATGATTAAGGGGGCAAAGGACTGGATAAGGTGGGTGACACCGTGACAGTCACTGGGTATGATTAAGGGGGGCAGCGGACTGGGTAAGGGTGACACTGGGTATGATTAAGAAGGGCAGGGGACTGGGTAAAGGTGACAGGGTATGATTAAGGGGGGCAGGGGACTGGCTATGGGTGACACTGGGTATGATTAAGGCCCTTAAACATACCCAGTGTCACCCAAAGCCAGTCCACTGACCCCCTTAATAATACCCTGTCACCCTTACCCAGTCCCCTGCCCCCCTTAATCATACCCTGTCACTTTTACACAGTCCCCTGCCCTTCTTAATCACACCCAGTGTCACCTTTGCCCAGTCTCCTGCCCCCTCAATTAGACCCTGCCCCCCTTAACCATACCCAGTGTCACCCATAGACAGTCCCCTGCCCCCCTTAATCATACCCAGTGTCAACTAAAGCCAGTCCCCTGCCCCTTTGTCAGACCCAGTGTCACCCTTATCCAGTGCCCTTCCCCCTTAATCATGCCCAGTGTCTGTCACCCTTAATTTAAGGGGGGCAGGGTCTAATTAAGGGGGCAGGGGACTGGGTAAGGGTGACACTGGGTATGATTAAGAAGGGCAGGGGACTGGGTAAAGGTGACAGGGTATGATTAAGGGGGGCAGGGGACTGGCTCTGGGTGACACTGGGTATGATTAAGGGGGGCAGGGGACTGGGCAAAGGTGACAGGGTAGGATTAAGGGGGGCAGGAGACTGGCTATGGGTGACACTGGGTATGATTGTACTTGTTTGCACTTGCACTTAAATTATCTGTAATTAAAGAAAACTGTTTGTTACAAAGATTGTTTTCCTCTTTGTGTATGTTTAGGTGAACGGGGGGGGGGGAGGGGGGCGCCACGAGATTAGCTCGCACAGGGCGCCTAAACACCTAAGGCCGGCCCTGGGCACAGATGCTACCGACACTGAGGATTGCGGGCCCTAATTCCATCAAGGTTATGTTAGTGGCTCCAACCCCCACTTCTCCTCCTCCGCCTCCTCTTCCACCTCCAAATTATCCGCGTGCAGCAAAAGTCAGTCATCAGTTGGTAGCTGGAAGCAGTGTAGCACTGCAGTGGGGAAGCGGCAACAGGCCGGGCTAAAGCTGATATGCTTAGGGGACAAACAGCAGACCGCCGCAGAGCTGCGGCAGGGGATATGAGACCAGACTGAGCTGTGGCTCTCGCCACTCAACCTACAACCAGGCATGGTTGTGTCTGATGAAGGTGAGCCGCTTGTGTGCCCATTTCTGCAAGTCATTGACAGCTTCAACCGGACTGTCATTGCTGCAGCAGCGCTTGAAATTGCCAGCTCACCGGCTGTTGTGCGACGTGAGCATGCACTGGAACTCGACGTTCCACATATTGGCCAGGCTTTGTGAGCAGAAGAGGGCAGTAGTGGAATACCAGCTGCAACATGGTTGTCACTTTTCCAGTCAGCTTCCGCTACTCACAAGCGAGTATTGGGCATGGATGTCTGACCTCTGTGAGGTTTTAAGAAACTTTGAGGAATCAACACAGATGGTGAGCGGTGATAACGCTATTATCAGCGTCACCATTACACTTCTGTGTCTACTCAAACGCTCGCTGCTCACAATTAAGGCCAACACTTTGCATGTGAAAGAGGTGAACATGGTGGAAGATATTACACAGGGTGATAGCCAGACGACCCTCAATTTGTCTTTTCAGCGCAAATTGGATGATGAAGAGGAAGAGGAGAAGGAGGATCAGGAGACTGTTGCCTCCGCTACAGACGGTAGTACCCATGGAAGTTTAATTCCATCTGTTCAGCGTGGGTGGGCAGAAGAGGAGGAAGAGGATGAGGAGATTGAGAGTGATCCACTTGATGACGAAAGCAAAGTTTTGCCTGTTGGTACTCTGGCACACATGGCTGACTTCATGTTAGGCTGCCTTTCCTACCCACACATTATACGCATTATAGACAACAGGGATTACTGGTTGTTCACCCTTCTTGACCCCCGCTACAAAGATAACTCATCTCTCATTCCTCTGGTGGAGAGGATGAGAAAAACGGTGCAATACCAGAAGATCCTTGTTGAAAAATTGCTCCAAAAATTTCCATCTGACAACGCTGATGGCAATGTCTGTACTTCCTTAGCCAACCGAGGAGGTGAGACAAGGGTAACACACAGCAGTTCCAACAGAGGCAAGGCAAAACTCTCCAAAGCCTGGGACAGTTTCATGACACCTCGCCAGCACCCTCACCCTGATGCGCGGCCTAGTGTCACAAGGAGGGAAAAGTTTTGGAAGATGGTGAATGAGTACATAGCAGACCGTGTCAGCGTCCTCAATGATCCGTCGGTGCCTAACAACTACTGGTTGTCTAAGCTGGACACGTGGCACGAACTGGTGCTCTATGTCTTGGAGGTGCTGGCCTGCCCTGCCGCCAGCGTTTTGCGTGAGCGGGTATTTAGTGTTGCTGGTGGCATTATAACAGATAAGCGTATCCACCTGTCAACTGAAAATGCCGACAGGTTGACTCTTATAAAAATGAACAAGGCCTGGATTGACCATGACTTCTTGACTCCACCAGAGCAAAGCTGATGAACATAAAGGCAATTTAAATGTGTTGTTTATAATGTACTGAATAAACTTTATTACCATGCACCTCTTCCACCACAAACAAGTGTATATGATTGAATCTTCCTTTTCTCATCTTCCTCCTCCTCTTCCATCATATCAACATGCTTATTCGTCACATATAATGTCTTTGCATACATGCCCTTCGCATATTATATTTTACAGGTTCAGCTCAGCTGTAGGCCCTCGCATATAATTTTTTTAGAGGGTCAGCTCACCAGCAGGGCATCGCATATAATCTTTTACAGGGTCAGCTCACAAGCAGGCCCTCTCATATATCTTATTTTACAGGGTCAGCTAACCAGCATGGCCGCACCTAAAATCTTTTACAGGGTCAGCTCACCAACAAGCCCTCGCATATAATGTTTTACAGGGTCAGCTCACCAGCATGCCCTCGCATATAATGTTTGACAGAGTCAGCTCACTAGCAGGCCCTTGCATATAATGCTTAACAGGGTCAGCTCACCAGCAGGCCTGCGCCTAAAATCTTCTACAGGGTCAGCTTACCAGCAGGTTCTCGCATATAATGTTTTACAGGGTCAGCTTACCAGCAGGCCCTCGCATATATTGTTTTAAAGGGTCAGATCGCCAGCAGGCCTTTGCATATAATGTTTTATAGGGTCAGCTCACCAACAGGCCCTCGCATATAATGTTTTACAGGGTCAGCTCACCAGCAGACCCGCACCTAAAATCTTTTACCGGGTCAGCTCACCAGCAGGTCCTCACCTGCAATCTTTTACAGGGTCAGCTCACCTGCAGGCCCAAGCATATAATGTTTTATAGGGTCATCTCACCTGCGGGCCCTCGCATATAATTTTTTAGAGGGTCAGCTCACCAGCAGGCCTTCACCTACAAGTCCAGTCTCAATATCCAAGAGTCTGGTCAACATAATCCTCACCGCCGGGGGTCGCGTAACTAGTTATCACAGAGGGGTCTCGTTCGTTATCGGAATTAACCAGACAAATCGCTCCACCAACTAAGAATGTCCATGCACCAGCACCCACAGAAAGAGCTATCTGTCAATCCTGTCCGGGCCGGGGGAGGTTTCCCATGTTGAGTCAAATTAAGCCGCAGGCTCCACTCCAGGTGGTGCCCTTCCGTCAATTCCTTTAAGTTTCAGCTTTGCAACCATACTCCCCCCAGAACCCAAAGACTTTGGTTTCCCAGAAGCTGCTCGGCGGGTCATGGGAATAACGCCACAGGATCACCGGTCAGCATCGTTTATGGTCGGAACTACGACGGTATATGATCGTCTTCGAACCTCTGACTTTAGTTTTTGATTAATGAAAACATTCTTGGCAAATGCTTTCGCTTTGGATCGTTTTGTGCCGGTTCAAGAATTTCACCCCTCTTCAGAGCAGGGGGTGCCGAGCTCCCGAGCACTTTGGTTCTCGATCAACACTAGAAAATACACTCAGAAACTGAACAAAATGAGGACTTGAGAAAGACAGAAGGCCTATAAAAAAAAAAACTAGTCTAAACAACACCATTGATTGAACATAGTGAACATAGCAGGATACTTGAATATAATATATATATATATCCAAAAGATGGCAGGGCAGCACTCCTTTCACTTCAAGTGATGCAAATGATTCAGGTGCCAGCGTTTTCCCCTGGGTCTTGAGGTCCAAACACAATCCAAATAAATGTAACGCAGCACTCCTTAGATAAAAAATGAAAAAATACAAAATGTATTCAACACATGTTGATACAGGCAACGTTTCAGCTCTCTCACAGAGCCATTATCAAGCCATAATTGCTCTGTGAGAGAGCTGAAACGTTGCCTGTATCAACATGTGTTGAATACATTTTGTATTTTTTCACTTTTTATCTAAAGAGTGCTGGAGTTTTCCCACCTACAAAGAATGGAGATGTCTGTATTTTTTTTTTTTTTTATTGAGTTTCAAAAATTACATACAGGAATGAATCACAATATGTACAATGTATTCAATATGTGAGAGAGGATCTAAATCGCACATCCTCATTACTATGCTTTTGATATAACAACTGTTTTAAATTTCAGCATGATAAAACATGGCTATACAGCACTATTATCAATCTATTACTATGCACTATTAGGAGGCATTAGTATACAGTTTGATCAAAGAGCATAGGCCCACTTACCACGACAAGGTTGCCTCTTTAAGTGGGGACCTACTCTAACTTTGGCGCGGCACTGTGCGGCGACTATCGTGCCCCCACACCGCTCCAGCAGGCAATGGGACCCAGCAGCCACACAGCGCCCTCACTGTGCGGCAAAGCCACCTAGGCCCTGGGCCCCATCACTCCACCAGCACAGCAAAAAAGCAGCGACGACCACCGTCCAGCACCGCATAATGTGAACAGGTGCAAAGAGCTCACCTGTTCACAGCCTCTCAGGAACATCACCTGAGAGGTGGTAGGAATTGATAAACCCTTTGCAGACTTCTGCTAGTTAAAAGCACCTGAGCCGAATGGGGAGGAGTGATCCAGAGAGGGGGAAAAAGAGAAGTCTATACAATGTATTCAATATGTGAAAGAGAATCTAAATCGCACATCCTCATTACTATGCTTTTGATATAACAACTGTTTTAAATTTCAGCATGATAAAACATGGCTATACAGCACTATTATCAATCTATTGCTATGCACTATTAGGAGGCATTAGTATACAGTTTGATCAAAGAGCATAGGTCCACTTACCACGACAAGGTTGCCTCTTCAAGTGGGTGCCTCCGAATAGTGCTTAGTAATAGATTGATAATAGTGCTGTATAGCCATGTTTTATCATGCTGAAATTTAAAACAGTTGTTATATCAAAAGCATAGTAATGAGGATGTGCGATTTAGAGTCTCTCTCACATATTGTACAGTCGTGGCCAAAAGTTTTGAGAATGACACAAATATTAGTTTTCACAAAGTTTGCTGCTAAACTGCTTTTAGATCTTTGTTTCAGTTGTTTCTGTGATGTAGTGAAATATAATTACACGCACTTCATACGTTTCAAAGGCTTTTATCGACAATTACATGACATTTATGCAAAGAGTCAGTATTTGCAGTGTTGGCCCTTCTTTTTCAGGACCTCTGCAATTCGACTGGGCATGCTCTCAATCAACTTCTGGCCAATTCCTGACTGATAGCAACCCATTCTTTCATAATCACTTCTTGAAGTTTGTCAGAATTAGTGGGTTTTTGTTTGTCCACCCGCCTCTTGAGGATTGACCACAAGTTCTCAATGGGATAAAGATCTGTGGAGTTTCCAGGCCATGGACCCAAAATGTCAAAGTTTTGGTCCCCGAGCCACTTAGTTATCACTTTTGCCTTATGGCACGGTGCTCCATCGTGCTGGAAAATGCATTGTTCTTCACCAAACTGTTGTTGGATTGTTGGAAGAAGTTGCTGTTGGAGGGTGTTTTGGTACCATTCTTTATTCATGGCTGTGTTTTTGGGCAAAATTGTGAGTGAGCCCACTCCCTTGGATGAGAAGCAACCCCACACATGAATGGTCTCAGGATGCTTTACTGTTGGCATGACACAGGACTGATGGTAGCGCTCACCTTTTCTTCTCCGGACAAGCCTTTTTCCAGATGCCCCAAACAATCGGAAAGAGGTTTAATCGGAGTATATGACTTTGCCCCAGTCCTCAGCAGTCCATTCACCAAACTTTCTGCAGAAGACCAATCTGTCCCTGATGTTTTTTTTGGAGAGAAGTGGCTTCTTTGCTGCCCTTCTTGACACCAGGCCATCTTCCAAAAGTCTTCGCCTCACTGTGCGTGCAGATGCACTCACACCTGCCTGCTGCCATTCCTGAGCAAGCTCTGCACTGGTGGCACTCTGATCCAGCAGCTGAATCCTCTTTAGGAGACGATCCTGGTGCTTGCTGGACTTTCTTGGACGCCCTGAAGCCTTCTTAACAAGAATTGAACCTCTTTCCTTGAAGTTCTTGATGATCCTATAAATTGTTGATTGAGGTGCAATCTTAGTAGCCACAATATCCTTGCCTGTGAAGCCATTTTTATGCAATGCAATGATGGCTGCACGCGTTTCTTTGCAGGTCACCATGGTTAACAATGGAAGAACAATGGTTTCAAGCATCACCCTCCTTTTAACATGTCAAGTCTGCCATTTTAACCCAATCAGCCTGAAATAATGATCTCCAGCCTTGTGCTCGTCAACATTCTCACCTGAGTTAACAAGACGATTACTGAACCGATCTCAGCAGGTTCTTTAATGACAGCAATGAAATGCAGTGGAAAGGTTTTTTTGGGATTAAGTTAATTTTCATGGCAAAGAAGGACTATGCAATTCATCTGATCACTCTTCATAACATTCTGGAGTATATGCAAATTGCTATTATAAAAACTTAAGCAGCAACTTTTCCAATTTCCAATATTTATGTAATTCTCAAAACTTTTGGCCACGACTGTATACAATATGTACAATGGTTCATCAGATAACGGTACAGAAAGTCATGATGGATCTCAATAGGAAAAAGATATGAGGAGAGAGCCATATATTTAACAGGCATAATATCAGAACTTCAGACATGGGGAGGAAAGCCCCCTCTGAATTAAGCAAATGGCTAACTGACATTTGTGTACTAGTATAAGTAACAATTATATCATTAAATAAACGTTGAAAAATAGAAGCATAATGAAGGATGGGAGGGGAGGGCAGGAGGAAGGAAAAAACAGGGGGGGAGGGGGGGGGGGGTGAGAAGCATTGCCAGACTATGTATGTCACACTGTGTTCAGATAAGGTATCACAGATTGTCATTGTAGAGTGTTGTTGCAACGCGAGAGGTAAGAACCAGAAATTGACGTATCAATCTTAGGACCAACGGTCCTTGCACTATGTGTCCATTTTCATGTATTGTATCCCCTGAAATGGGCCCAGGGGGACCAGACTGACTTAAAGAAGGTGTGGTTGTTTGATTCCCATTTAGCCAATTCTTCCAGATGGAACACTATCAACTCTGTCTATCCACGTTGTCAGGTAACGGCATGACGTAGCACGCTAAGGTGCTGCGGGCTCCGGCCCTCTCCGCTTATTTGTTTCCTCCTGCTTCCTCCTGCTCCGAACTTGCAGCCTATACCTTCGGCATCTTGCCCGATCAGCCTGTGCCCCTGGGTAGTGGAGGCTGCTGTCGACGGAGGTAGACTCCGTGCATGGAAACCTGGGTACTGGCGCTCCGTTACGCTCTACTCTGCACACTGACGGGGGAGAGAAGATACGCAGCGGCGGCATGCCTCCTGCGGCTGAGAAGCCAGAAGCTCTGATTGCTTGACTGCCGTGACGGATCTCTCCTCCTGTTCCCTCTGCTCTCTCTGCTCCCCCTGCTCTCGCCCTCCCTGTAAGATATTGAAGCAGAAGCAAGAAGGTGACGAGTGACCCCTCCTTTGGAACCAGCTGAGCGCGGTCGGTGCGCTGTAAAGTACAGGCAAGTTTGAAAACCTTTTTCTGTCTGACATATTTATGCATTACATGCATGAGCAGATTTGATGGGAGGTGCCCAACTGTTATTGCCATAGGTTTTACACCTTTTTCTTTATCATGCCTGCTAAAATCCAGAATAGAAAGTCTGTCGGCCCCACATCTCCAAAAGGAACTGTTCTTAAAAGCCCTCAGACAAACATTGAAAAGTTCCTCAAGCCTTCCCCTACTAAAACCAGTGGGGCGACTAAAATCAATGTCAGAGCGGAGGGTAAGGAGGGGGTTAATGTCAGCCCTGTGTCAGAGGAATCCAATAAAGGGGATGAGATCGAATGGGCATTATTGATCAAAAGTTGGAAGATATCTTAGAGATGTTAAAGGCTACAAATATTGCGCTGGGCGCTCTAACCACGACAGTTGCCTCCTTGCAGTCAGAAATCTCTTTGATTAGAGATGATATATACAAAATATGTGCAAGGGTGCAGGAAACGGGAAAAACTATTGAAGAAACCAATAACGAGGTCGCTAACCTTAAAAAAAAAAAAGCGCCAGATATGGAGCTTGAACATAAATCTATGAGAGATAAAATCACAGACTTAGAAGATAGATTTCACAGAGGAAATATGCAGTTGATAGGCATCCCTGAAGGCTCAGAAGGGAACGATCCAGGGGGGTTTATCCAGAAATTGTTAATTTATACGATGGGCAGAGACTATCTATCTTATATGTTTGTAGTGAAACGGGCCCATAGGATTCCGAATAAAAAAAAACAGTTGGGAGGAACGCCACGTGCCTTAATTGCTAAGATTCTCTGTTCTAGTGATAGAGATAAGATCTTCAGGCGCAAGAGAGATTTACGTGATCTGGAATATAATGGGAACCGGATTGAAATATACCCAGACTATTCTAAAGACACCCAGATGAAAAGACGGTAATACCGTGATACAAAGAGACGTCTTCTGCAAGCTAATATTAAATATTTAATTATGTACCCTGCTAGATTAAGGATAATATATGAGGACACTGTCATATTCTTGCTGAATCATGCAGAGGCAGTCTTGTGGCTGGACTCCAAAGGTTTATAATTAATGCACAAAATGTTTATATTGGCTGAAGTTAAACATTGATTGTATTTATAGGGGGATTGGCGGGAGCGCGGGGGGTATGGGCGAGGTGTAAGAGGATCAGGAGGCAGACCAGCCTTTTGGACCATGTTGGGAGGATGGGTGGGGAGGGGGGGTTGGGTTACGTTGCTGCTGCTGGACCAAGGAATTGGATGATGGTCGGTGGTCGGGACTGTACTGCCCCATGGGAGCAATGTCTCGGATTATGGCATGGAATGTCCGCGGGTTAGTGGACACGGTAAAGAGAAGAGTGGTATTCGATTTAATCTCCAGATATTTACCGGCTATTGTTAGTTTGTCTGAGACTCATTTTTCATCAGAGAAGAGGCAATATATTAGAAGAAGCTGGGCGAGATATGAATACCACTCTTGTCTTTCTGCATATTCCCATGGGGTTAGCGTATACATCCACAGGAAGGTAGACTATGAACCATATGATCATTGGATGGACAGAGAAGGCAGATTTGTCTTTTTCTTTCGTCGATGGGAGGGCTTAAAATGTATAATGGCATTTGTAGATATCCACCACCCTTCTCCTCAGAAGTATTAAGAAAGCTTGTTAAATTTATACGTGAAAGGGAAAATTGCCCTATATTGGTTTTGGGGACCTAAACTCTGTAATGGATAACGCAAAAGACAGAAGGTTATCCACTGTGGGGGCGGGGGGGACCTATTACGGCCCTTAGTGGTATCTGTCAAAAGATGGCATTAATAGATGTCTGGCGTTCATTATATGGTGATAAGACTGCCTTCTCCTGTTACAGCAGATCCTGCAGGGTGCTGTCCAGGATTGACCTCGCCCTCGCTGATGTCGAGTTCCTGGATAAGATTAAAAGAATGAGGTATGAACCACATGGGATCTCTGATCATTGTCCTGTCTAGAAATGTCGCGAACATAAAATTTTCCGTTCCACAAATGTTCGCGAACGGGCAAACCGGGCGAACCGCCATAGACTTCAATAGGCAGGCGAATTTTAAAACCCACAGGGACTCTTTCTGGCCACAATAGTGATGGAAAAGTTGTTTCAAGGGGACTAACACCTGGACTGTGGCATGCCGAAGGGGGATCCATGGCAAAACTCCCATGGAAAATTACGTAGTTAACGCAGAGTCGGGTTTTAATCCATAAAGGGCATAAATCACCTAACATTCCTAAATTGTTTGTAATAACGTGCTTTAAAACATCAGGTATGATGTTGTATCGATCAGGTAGTGTAAGGGTTACGCCTGCTTCACAGTGACAGACCAAACTCTGACAGACCAAACTCCCCGTTTAACGCACCGCAAACAACCGCAAACTGTCCATTTGCGCAACCGCAAACTCCCCTTTTGCACAAGGTTGGATACCAAGCTAGCCATGTCCCATTCCTTGTCCTCCCTGACGTCATTGAAGGTCTCTTCCTCCACCCAGGCACGTACAATACCAAGGGTCGCCAAAAGGTGACAACAAGCCCCCTGGAACGCCTGCTGTGGTTGGTCTTCCACCTCCTCAAAGCCACCTTCCTCCTCTGACTCCTCTTCTTTAGACTCCTCTCTCTGCGTTGCCGCAGGTCCATCAATCGACGACAACAAGGCTGCTTCTGGTGGTGAGTGGTGACCACAACTCTTCCTCTTCATGCTCATCTACGGCCTGATCCAGCACTCTTCGCAGGGCACGCTCCAGAAAAAACGCATATGGGATGAGGTCGATGATGTTGCCTTGGGTTTGACTGACCAGGTTTGTCACCTCCGCAAAAGGACGCATGAGCCTACAGCCATTGTGCCTGAGCGTTCAGTAACGCGGCCAAAAAATACCCAACTCCGCAGAGGCTGTCGACGTGCAATGTACTGTGCCACCAGATATGAGTGGTGTGCTAAGTAGTACTATTCCTATCAGTTTAATCCCTGTTACGTCCCCTATCAGGGGCCGGTGTATGTAATAGATTTTAGGAAACGGGAGATGGAAATTGATGCTTGGTCGATCCTCTTACTTCCAATTTGGGGCACTGCACGTGCGCCGTGCAATGTACTGTGCTACCCTATATGAGTGGTATGTTAAGTAGTACTATTCCTATCAGTTTAATCCCTGTTACGTCCCCTATCAGGGGCCAGTGTATGGAATAGATTTTAGGAACCGGGAGATTGAAAAAGATGCTTGGTCGGTCCTCTTACTTCTAATTTGGGGCACTGCGCGTGTGCCGTGCAATGTACTGTGCTACCCTATATGAGTCGTATGTGAAGTAGTACTATTCCTATCAGTTTAATCCCTGTTACGTCCCCTATCAGGGGACGTGTATCGAATAAATTTTAGACAACCGCAAAGAGTTGTCAATAGTTGACACACTCATGACATAAATTTTATTCCTCTATGCGTCAATCTTGGTGTAGTGATGACTGTTCTCGTGCGCACGTTTGGGAGATTGCAGGCAATGGTGGTTTTTCAAAGCCTATGGTCGTGCTGACGTAGTTCAGTGACAGTTAAGTGACCCAGAAAACAATGATTCTGCAGTATGGGCCCATTCTTGGCCTAGTAGGCTTTAATGATCACCTTAGATGATCACAAAGAAAATTAATGTTTTTTCTATGCAAAATTATCCAGCCGATCGCTTTTGGTCTGTTCTCAATGAAGCAATGACCTTATCATCTGGTTTGTGCCAACATTGCCTTTGCCAACACACTCATAGAGGTGATCGCTTCATTGTGATACGCAAGCCCCTTCACCACAACAAGGTAATAATCACGAAGTTAAATTAACACATGTATGTGCCTTTTTTGTTGTTGTTGTTTTTGCAGCCACAGTGCAGCACCAGAGGCCAGAAAAATTGATGTTTTCCAGGCAGAAAGTGCACTAAAACATTGCGGCTTGAACCCTAGTTGGTGGCGGAGAAGTCACGTAAGTCATCCGGCATGCAGAGATTAAATACAGCAGTGTGGACCATTTTTAACCCAAGGCATCTCATCAGGCGTTTTTTTAGTAAAATGTATCCCCCACTGTCAGTCCCTTCGGGATCCATGCCTCATTCATCTTAATAAAGGTGAGGTAATCTAGACTTTTGTGACCTAGGCGACTTCTCTTCTCAGTGACAATACCTCCTGCTGCGCTGAAGGTCCTTTCTGACAGGACACTTGAAGCAGGGCAGGCCAGAAGTTCTATCGTAAATTGGGATAGCTCAGGCCACAGGTCAAGCCTGCACACCCAGTAGTCAAGGGGTTCATCGCTCCTCAGAGTGTCGATATCAGCAGTTAAGACGAGGTAGTCTACTACCTGTCGGTCAAGTCGTTCTCTGAGGGTGGACCCCGAAGGGCTGTGGCGATGTGTAGGACTTAAAAAGCTCCGCATGTCCTCCATCAACAACACGTCTGTAAAGCGTCCTGTCCTTGCTGGCGTGGTCGTGGTAGGAGGAGGATTACTTTCACCTCTTCCCCTGTTAGATTCCTGTTGTGCTGTGACATCACCCTTATACGCTGTGTAAAGCATACTTTTTAACTTGTTTTGGAACTGCTGCATCCTTTCCGACTTGCGGTAATTCGATAACATTTCAGCCACTTTCTGCTTATACTGGGGGTCTAGTAGCATGGCCACCCAGTACAGGTCATTCTCCTTCAGCCTTTTTATAAGAGGGTCCCTCAACAGGCATGACAGCATGAAAGACCCCATTTGCACAAGGTTGGATGCCGAGCTACTCATGTCCCGTTCCTCATCCTCACTGATATCACTGAAGGTATGTTCTTCCCCCCAGCCACGTACAACACCACGGTTACCAGATAGGTGACAACGAGCACCCTGGGATGCCTGCTGTGGTTGGTCTTCCTCCTCCTCAAACCACATTCCTCCTCTGACTCCTCTTCCTCAGACTCCTCTTCCAGCGTTGCCGCAGGTCTAGCAAGCGATGATGATAAGGCTGTTTCTGGTGGTGATGGTGACCACAACTCTTCCTCTTCCTCTTTACGCTCATCTACGGCCTGATCCAGCACTCTTCGCAGGGCACCTTCCAGAAAGAAAACAAATGGGATGATGTCGCTGATGGTGCCTTCAGTGCGACTGACTAGGTTTGTCACCTCCTCAAAAGGATGCATGAGCCTACAGGCAATGCGCATGAGCGTCCAGTAACGTGGCAAAAAAATTCCCAGCTCAGCAGAGGCTGTCCTAGCACCCCGGTCATACAAATACTCGTTGACTGCTTTTTCTTTTTGGAGCAGGCGGTCGAACATTAGGAGTGTTGAATTCCAACGTATCGGGCTGTCGCAAATCAAGCACCTCACTGGCATTTTTTTTCGCCGCTGAATATCGGAAAAGTGCGCCTGAAGGAACGCCTGAAATGGCCACACACCTTCATGGCCTGCTTGAGGACGTCCTGTAAGCCTGGGTACTTATGCACAAAGCGTTGTACGATCAGATTCAGCACATGTGCCATGCACGGCACATGTGTCAACTTGCCCAAATTCAATGCCGCCAACAAATTGCTTCCGTTGTTACACACCACTTTGCCGATCTCCAGTTGGTGTGGGGTCAGCCACTGATCCACCTGTGCGTTCAGGGCGGACAGGAGTGCTGGTCCGGTGTGACTCTCTGCTTTCAGGCAAGTCAACCCCAAGACGGCGTGACACTGTCGTATCCGGGATGTGGAATAGCCCCTGTGGAGCTGGGGGGGGGGGCTATTCCACAGCAGCAGAAGAAGACTCATCCGAGGAGGTTAGCGAAGAGGATGGAGTAGAAGGAGTAGAGGAGGTGGCATCAGGCCTGCCTGCAAGTCATGGCGGTGTCACCAACTCCTCTGCATAGCCACGCATTCCATGCTTGGCAGCCGTCAGCAGGTTTACCCAATGCGCAGTGTACGTGATATACCTGCCCTGACCGTGCTTTGCAGACCAGGTATCAGTGGTCAGATGGACCCTTGCCCCAACACTGTGTGCCAGACATGCCATGACTTCCTTTTCCACAATAGAGCACAGGTTGGGGATTGCCTTTTGTGAAAAAACAAGTTTGGCCGGGTACCTTCCACTGCAGTGTCCCAATAGCTACAAATTTTTTGAAGGCCTCAGACTCCACCAGCTTGTATGGTAAAAGCTGGTGGGCTAAGAGTTCCGACAAGCCAGCTGTCAGACGCTGGGCAAGGGGGTGACTCTGTGACATTGGCTTCTTACGCTCAAACATTTCCTTGACAGACACCTGACTGTGGGCAGATGAGCAGGAACTGTTAAAGGTGAGAGGCGGAGTGGCGGATGGTTGAGAGTGGGCAAGGAGGACAGCAGTGGTTGACGTGGCTGAAGATGCTGGACCACAAGGAGAATGGTGGCTTTGAGTTTGTGTGCTGCTTGTACTCATCATGTGTTGATCCCATAGGCGTTTGTGATGTGAGATCATGTGCCTTCGCAAAGCAGTTGTACCTAGGTGGGTGTTGGACGTAAAAACACCAAGTTGGAGCTCACCTCACCATACACCACCGAGGAGCACGGACACAGAACCGGAACCAAGGATGAGAAGTAGCAAAAAAAAATATTGTCCAGCTTCACCTCGCAGTGCGTGTTTTATTAGGAAACGTGCTTAAAAACCAAACATCAGGCTCATATCATCAACATGTTTCGGATCAACATATATTACAGATCCTTCCTCATGATGAGGGTGGGTGTTGGACTTCCCACGACTCAGTTTCTTTTGGCACAGGTTGCAAATGGCATCGCTGTTATCAGAGGCAGACACACACAAAAAATGCCACACTTCTGAGCTTTGCAATGACGGCATTCTGGTGGTGGCAACAGCATGCGTTGATTGGCGTGCTGTCTGGCTGACCCCGGGTGCCGATACATGCTGTCTGACTGCGCCACTAGCTCCTTGCGACGAACTCCCCCTGCTTCCAACTCGTCTCCTCCTCCTCTCTGTCTCCCCATCTGAACTTTCCCCCTGTTCTTCTTCTCTTCGAGCTGGCACCCACGTGACATCCACGGACACATCATCATCATCAACCGCTTCACATGTATCTGACAACTCAGCAAAGGAAGCAGCAGCGGGTACAACATCATCAACATCACACCGTACGTCCATTTGTGTAATGCTCCCTGACTGAGACATATCCCTGTTATCTACATCCTCTGGCAATAATGGTTGCGCATCACTCATTTCTTCCAACTGATGTGTAAATAACTCCTCTGACAGATCAAGTGAAGCGGCTGTGGTGCTAGTGTTGGTGGTGGCGGCGGGCGGGCGAGTGGTAACTTGAGAGGTGCCTGAAGCTTAGCTGGAGGAGGATGGTGCGTCAAGGTTCCGAGCGGAAGCTGTAAAAGATTGGGTGTCCTGTGTAAGCCAGTCAACTATTTCCTCAGAACTTTTCAGGGCATTATTTTAGGGCCAAAGGAAATCACAGCACCACGACCACGATGGCCCTTGCGGGGTGGCCTGCCTCTGCCTGTATTTTTTTTTTTTGATTAGTGGTACTATGCATGCAAGGTACTGTGCCACCCGATATGAGTGGTGGGCAGTGGTCACAGTACAGTCAGTGGGCCTGACACAAACTGGCAGGCAACTGCAATTATATTACAAAGAAAAAATTATATGACTTTTATCTGCAAGGTACTGTGCCACCCAATATGAGTGGTGGGCAGAGGCAGTGGGCACAGTATAGTCTGTGGGCCTGGCACTCACTGGCAGGCAACTGCAATTTTATGACAGAGAAAAAAATGTATGACTTTTTTTTATCTGCAAGGTACTGTGCCACCCGATATGAGTGGTGGGCACTGGCATTGGGCACAGAACAGTCAGTAGGCCTGACACACACTGGCAGGCAACTGCAATTATATTACAGAGAAAAAATTAAATGCATTTTTATCTGCAAGGTACTGTGCCACCCGATATGAGTGGTGGGCACTGGCAGTGGGCACAGTACAGTCAGTGGGCCTGACACACACTGGCAGGCAACTGCAATTATATTAAAGGGTAAAAATGTAATGACTTTTTTATCTGCAAGGTACTGTACCACCCGATATGAGTGGTGGGCACTGGCAGTGGGCACAATACAGTCAGTGGGCCTGACACACACTGGCAGGAAACTGCAATTATATTAACTCCTTTCCGACCGCCTAACGCACGGATGCGTCCTGGCGGCGGTCGATTCATTCCTCCTGGACGCATCTGTGCGTCATCTCGCGTGCGCATTGCGGGCCGGCAAAAGTTAAAGAACAATTTCGTCACCAGCCTGCCAGCCAATGATCGTTGCTGGCAGGCTGGCGATTTTCAAAAAATCAAATCAGAAGCCATCTAACACCTTATATTTATAAATATAAGGTGTTAAATGGCTTCTGTGCTCCTCTGCTGGTCCTTTTCGTCGGTTGGTTCCAGCAGAGGAGCAGACATCACAGTGAGTAGCCACCAAACACCACACTTAGCCCCAGATCACCCGCCATCACCCCAATTAACACCTTGATCACCCATTGATCGCCCCTGTCAATCACCTAGTGAAAGGTAAAAAAGTGATCAGTGTAAACTGTCACTTTTTTTTCCCACTGGTATTGACTGATAGTTTTAGGATAGTTTAGGCCCCTTTGGTAGGTAGTTAGCGTCGGTTAGCGCCCAGCCCACCGCACCACAGTCACTGATTTGCTGATTAGCGTATCGCTAATCAGCTTTTGTACTTTTATAGTATCTGTAAGTGATCAAAACTGATCACGGTCAGATCTATAATAGTATTAGTGTCACCTTAGCTCGCCCTCCACCCAAAATGCAGTGTTTGCCCTATCAGGCCTGATCAGTCGCCCACACGTGCGTTCACCCACGCCCGCCCCGCCGCAGTGACAAAAAAATATTATTTTTTTGATCACTGCACAATCACTTTACAAGCGCTGCGGCGATAAAAAAAATCAGTTTTGATATTTTTTATCAATCGCAGCGGCCTCCGGTACTTCGCTAGCCTCCCATTTGTAAAACAGGCTTGCTTTTTTTCTTGGGTAATCTCAGGGAATACCCCTAAATTTAGTAGTCCAAATGTCAAACAGGGGGTATTCTTCTGAAGAGGCCTACAGGCTTCTGACCCAGTCGGATGAGGAATGGGAACCCTCATCTGATGAATCTAGTAAGAATATGAACCTGTAGAAAGCAGTGGCAGTCTGACCCAAAGTTCAGACGAGGAGGTTGAGGTCCCTGATAGCACCAGGCGTACCCGGCCCCGTGTCGCTAGACCACAGGTTGCGCAGAATCCGCTTCAAGGGCAGCAGAGTGGGGCTGGCGCTGTCGGATTACGTGGTGAGGCATACACCAGCAGCGCAGCCCATCCTGGACCTAGTACCAGCACTGCCGTACAACATGGTGAAGTGGCGAGCACCAGAAGGGCAGTTGAAGCTGGTACGGTGGCACGTGCAATAGTTACCCCGTCGCAGACAGGCCCGTAGAGCCCCTAGAGTCCCTGAGGTGTTGGCAAACCCTGATTGGCAGTCCCCAACTTCAGCCGCACCATTAGTTCCCCCTTTCACCGCCCAGTCTGGAGTTCGGGTTGAGACAGCTCAGATCGGTTCGGCACTGGGATTTTTTGAGCTGTTCTTGACTGCGGAGCTCTTGGACTTAGTCGTGGCAGAAACAAATCGGTATGCCACTCAATTTATAGCCGCCAATCCGGGAAGCTTTTATGCCCAGTCTTTCCGGTGGAAACCAGTCCAAGTTTCCGAAATTAAAATTTTTATGGGCCTTCTCCTGAACATGGGTCTAACCAAAAAGCATGAATTGCGGCCATATTGGTCCACGAACCCAATTCATCACATGCCCATGTTCTCTGCTGCTATGTCCAGGACACGATTTGAGACCATCCTGCGTTTCCTGCACTTTAGCGACAACACCACCTCCCGTCCCAGAGGCCACCCAGCTTTTGACCGGCTCCACAAAATTCGGCCCCTCATAGACCAATTCAACAACAAATTTGCAGATTTGTATACCCCTGAGCAAAACATCTGCGTAGACGAGTCCCTTATACATTTTACCGTGCGCCTTGGCTTCAAACAATACATCCCAAGCAAGCGCGCCCGGTATGGGGTCAAATTGTATAAGCTCTGTGAAATCGCCACAGGCTATACCCACAAATTTCGGATCTATGAGGGTAAATATCAGACCCTGGAGCCGGTCGGTTGCCCTGACTACCTGGGGAGCAGTGGGAAGACAGTCTGGGACTTGGTGTCACCCTTATTTGGCAAGGGGTACCATTTTTATGTGGACAATTTTTACACAAGTGTGCCCCTCTTCAGGCATTTGTTCCTAGAACAGATTGGCTGCTGTGGCACCGCGCGACCTAGTCACCGGGGCTTCCCCCAACGGCTCGTTACCACTCGTCTTGCAAGTGGGGAGAGGGCTGCCTTGTGTAACGAAGAACTGCTCACGGTGAAATGAAGAGACAAGCGTGACATTTACATGCTCTCCTCCATTCACGCAGACACGACAATGCAAATTGAACGGGCAACCCGTGTCATTGAAAAGCCCCTCTCAGTCCATGACTATAACCTTCACATGGGAGGGGGGGGACTTCAATGACCAGATGTTGGCTCCCTATTTAGTTTCCCGATGCACCAGACGCTGGTATAAGAAGGTGTCTGTATATTTGATTTAAATGGCTGCATATAATAGTTTTGTTCTCTACAGTAAGGCTGGGAGAACAGGATCCTTCCTCAAATTTCAGGAAGAGATCATCGAGAACCTCCTGTATCCAGGAGGTTCCGTGGCCCCATCCACCAGTGTAGTGAGCCGTCTACACAAGCGACATTTCCCCAATGTCGTTGCTGGTACCTCAACCCAACCGTCACCCCGAAAAAGATGTCGTGTCTGTAGCAGGAGTGGAATAAGGCATGACACCGGCTATTTCTGTCCTGACTGCCCTGACCACCCTTCCCTATGCTTAGGGGAGTGTTTCCGGAAGTACCACACACAGGTACACTTAGCATAGGGATTGCATCTCACAGGACAGGCACACAGGGCTATTAGGGCCCTTACACTCACAGATGCTGCAAACTTCTCCTTTCACCTGGGACAAAGTGCATAATGTACTTCGCCACATCTTTGGGCGATTTGCGCTTTGCACATTGTCCTATGGGGAAGGAGAGGTTTGTCCTATAAAGGTAATAAAAAAATAAAAAAAATAAATAAATAAAAATCACCGGTAAGCAAAAAAGTTAACGTTCTGTTCAAAAAGTTAAATAAAGTTTATATGTTCTGTTCTAATTTTATTATAAAGTTAATAAATTTATTGCATGAGGGGTGGTTTTTTCTTTTTTCTTTTGTTTTTTTACCTTCCAGGTGGACCAACCGATCGACTAGCTGCAGCACTGATGTGCATTCTGACAGAAGCATTGCGCTGCTGTCAGATTACACAAGTCGGTGTATGCGGCGCTGCAAGACGAGATTTCTCCTCTGCAGTAAAAGATACGTTTGCCGAGGCATATGAGCTGAGGGTGAGGCGGTGTTCATATACTTAGGCAAACACTTTGTATATAAAAAAAATAAATAAAATACCGGCAATGATTTATTCATTCACATCGATTGATGTGAATGGAGAAATCTGGTTTGCCAGGGCATACGGGCTAAGTGGGTTTGGATGTTGGGCAGAGCTCCTATGTCCTGGCAGACGCCTTTCCCCTCCTTTTTTTTTTTTGGCAGAGATTTTTTCATCCACATTGATCGATGCAAATGAAGAAATCTGTGACGCCCAGAGGCTGAACGGAAAAAAAAAATCTCATTACCCGTATGCCCAATATAAGGAGAATAGCAGAAACTCCTAATGCTGGCCATACATGTAATGATTGCGGAGACCCTCAAATGCCAGGGCAGTACAAAGACCCCACAAATGACCCCATTTTGGAAAGAAGACACCCCAAGGTATTCGCTGAGGGGTATATTGATACCATGAAAGATTGAAATTTTTGTCCCAAGTTAGCGGAAAGGGAGACTTTGTGAGAAAAAAAAAATAAAAATCTATTTCCGCTAACTTGTGACAAAAAAAATAAATTCTATGAACTCGCCATGCCCCTCATTGAATACCTTGGGGTGTCTTCTTTCCAAAATGGGGTCACATGTGGGGCATTTATACTGCCCTGGCATTTTAGGGGCTCTAAAGCGTGAGAAGAAGTCTGGGATCCAAACGTCTAAAAATGCCCTCCTAAAAGGAATTTGGGCCCCTTTGAGCATCTAGGCTGCAAAAAAGTGTCACACATGTGGTATCACCGTACTCAGGAGAAGTTGGTAAATGTGTTTTGGGGTGTCATTTTACATATACCCATGCTGGGTGAGATAAATATCTTGGTCAAATGCCAACTTTGTATAAAAAAAATGGGAAAAGTTGTCTTTTGCCGAGATATTTCTCTCACCCAGCATGGGTATATGGAAAAAGACACCCCAAAACACATTTCCCTACTTCTTCTGAGTACGGCGATACCAGATGTGTGACACTTTTTTGCAGCCTAGGTGGGCAAACGGGCCCACATTCCAAAGAGCACCTTTCGGATTTCACAGGGCATTTTTTACACATTTTGTTTTCAAACTACTTCTCACACATTAGGGCCCCTAAAAGGCCAGGGCAGTATAAATATCCCACAAGTGACCCCATTTTGGAAAGAAGACACCCCAAGGTATTCTGTGAGGGGCATGGCGAGTTCCTAGAATTTTTTATTTTTTGTCACAAGTTAGCGGAAAATGATGATTTTTTTTTTTCTTACAAAGTCTCATATTCCACTAACTTGTGACAAAAAATAAAAACTTCCATGAACTCACTATGCCCATCACGAAATACATTGGGGTGTCTTCTTTCCAAAATAGGGTCACTTGTGGGGTAGTTATACTGCCCTGGCATTTTAGGGGCACAAATGCTTGAGAAGTAGTTTGAAATCAAAATGTGTAAAAAATGCCCTGTGAAATCCGAAAGGTGCTCTTTGGAATGTGGGCCCCTTTGCCCACCTAGGCTGCAAAAAAGTGTCACACATCTGGTATCGCCGAACTCAAAAGAAGTAGGGCCATGTGTTTTGGGGTGTCTTTTTACACCTGGGTCAGTGATTTCATCGTCCACCACCTCCTGTTCTACTTCCTCACTCTGCTCATCCTCCTGACTTGCTGACCTAACAACAACCCCTCAGTTATTGACAACTGTGTCTCATTCTCATCATCAACCTCTTGAGATACTAATTGCCGTTGACTTGTTGGCAACTGTGTCTCATCATCATCATCCACCTTGTGAAACACTAATTGCTGTTCCCCATCGTCATCTTTTTGTGACTGTGGATGCTCAAGAGGTTGGGCATCGGTGCACACAATCTCCTTATGTCCCTCTTCAAGCGGGCTTGGTTAGAGGCCCAAATAAAGGAATGGCGATGAAAAGAGCTTCTCGGAATATCCAAGTGTGGGATCACTTGTTTGGCAAGACTCTCCATAGTTGGAGGAAGGAGGATCAAGGTGAGGATTCTGTTGACCAGACTCTTGGCTACTGAGACTGGACTTTGTGGAAGACAGTGTGGTGCTTAACCGACTGGAAGCATTATCTGCTGCAATCCAACTGACCACCTGGTCGCACTGGTCTGACATCGAGAGTGGTGTTCTGCGCCGCCCTGCAAACTGGTACATGAAGCAAGGTATCTTGTATAAGTGTGTTTCTTGTGCTCATGCAGCTGGCACAGTTTCACCGTGCTCAGGGCCACAGCCTCTGCGTGCACCATCAGCAGCACGGCCACTTCCTCGTCCCTTACTACTCGCCTTCTACATATTAAATGGTATATATGCTTGCAAGTATGTCACACGTGCACTAGCACAGGTTTTATAAGTGTATGAATAAATAAGTTAAACTGAATGTCACTGATATTTAGGATGTGCAAACATTATACAGGAGATGTAGCGCAGGTAATGTTGCTGCTGTCACCAGCGGCTAATACAAAAATTACAGGGAATGTCACAGCTATTTGGGATGCGCAAACGTTATACAGGAGATGTAGCACAGGTAATGTAACTGTCCATAGCGGACACCATCTGCGGAAAAAGTACACTGGATGTCACAGATATGTTTAGTATGTGCGCACGTTAAACAGGAGATGTAGCGCAGGTAATGTCGCTGTCTGCAGCATCTACGGAAAAAGAACACTGAATGTCACAGATATTTTTAGGATATGCACACGTTATATAGGAGATATAGCGCAGGTAACGTCACTGTCCGCAGCGTCTACGAAAAAAGTACACTGGATGTCACAGATATTTTTAGGATGCTCAAACATTATACAGGAAATGTAGCGCAGATAATGTCGCTGTCTGCGCTCAATTTAGCCCAGGTTGCACTAATATACCACAATAGTCATTAAAAGGACTTTTGGGTCTCTAATCACATGCAATTTAGGGCAGGTTGCGCTAAAAATATACAGTACAGACCAAAAGTTTGGACACACCTTCTCATTCAAAGAGTTTTCTTTATTTTCATGACTATGAAAATTGTAGATTCACACTGAAGGCATCAAAACTATGAATTAACACATGTGGATTTATATTCATAACAAACAAGTGTGAAACAACTGAAAATATGTCATATTCTAGGTTCTTCAAAGAAGCCACCCTTTGCTTTGATTACTGCTTTGCACACTCTTGGCATTCTCTTGATGAGCTTCAAGAGGTAGTCCCCTGAAATGGTTTTCACTTCACAGGTGTGCCCTGTCAGGTGTAATAAGTGGGATTTCTTGCCTTATAAATGGGGTTGGGACCATCAGTTGCGTTGAGGAGAAGTCAGGTGGATACACAGCTGATAGTCCTACTGAATAGACTGTTAGAATTTGTATTATGGCAAGAAAAAAGCAGCTAAGTAAAGAAAAACGAGTGGCCATCATTACTTTAAGAAATGAAGGTCAGTCAGTCAGCCGAAAAATTGGGAAAACTTTGAAAGTAAGGGCCATTTGACCATGAAGGAGAGTGATGGGGTGCTGCGCCAGATGACCTGGCCTCCACAGTCACCGGACCTGAACCCAATCGAGATGGTTTGGGGTGAGCTGGACCGCAGAGTGAAGGCAAAAGGGCCAACAAGTGCTAAGCATCTCTGGGAACTCCTTCAAGACTGTTGGAAGACCATTTCAGGTGACTACCTCTTGAAGCTCATCAAGAGAGTGCCAAGAGTGTGCAAGGCAGTAATCAAATCAAAAGGTGGCTACTTTGAAGAACCTAGAATATGACATATTTTCAGTTGTTTCACACTTGTTTGTTATGTATATAATTCCACATGTGTTAATTCATAGTTTTGATGCCTTCATAGTCATGAAAATAAAGAAAACTCTTTGAATGAGAAGGTGTGTCCAAACTTTTGGTCTGTACTGTATATTGCTGCCAGACACAACAATAGTCCTTAAAAGGTATTTTGGGTCTCTAACACCAACCCTGCCTAATAAAAAAATGTAATTCAATTCCCTACACTATCTGTCCCTTCTACAGCACAGCTCTCCCTGACTAAGACTAAGACTGGCCGAACCACGTGTCACCAGGTGCTTTTATAGCACCCGATGACGTGTTCCGGCCAGCCAACGCCAGTAACCAACATGGAAACGCCATTACAATGAGTGGCAGTACTTAGAGATGTAGCAGGGGTAACTCACACACTCTTAACTGAAATTTCTTAACTCATTGCGTTAATTTGAAACAAAAGCCATTGAAAAGCAATTGCTTAACGTATTTAGTTGCATTTTTATTTAGATAACATGTCTCATAAATAATGTGTGTTTACCCTGCTACATCCGTACCTACATGTTTATTGGCTGCGTAGCAGCCATCAAACGTGCGGGGAGGAGACTCAAACATCGCCCTCGAGCACACGCGGTATTCGGCCGAATCCCCTTTCTGCTTCAAAACAATACAGCTCTGGATTGCGGACCTATTCAAGTGAATTGGTCTGCATCTGTGATGTGGGGAGCACACAGCCGTGCCCGCATATTGCGGACCCGTTGTTTGCTGGCCCCAATACAGCCACGGCCAGGCATCGACCGTGTACATTGGGCCTTAGTCTATGCAGGCTGTGGTTTGGTTCTTCGTAGACTTTGGCCTCATGCACACGACCTTTGTGTGCATCCGCGGCCGTTGTTCCGTTTTCAGGTTTTTTTTGCGGACCCATTGACTTTCAATTGGTCCGTGGAAAAATCAGAAAATGCACCGTTTTGCAGCCGCATCCGTGATCCGTGTTTCCTGTCCGTCCAAAAAATATGACCTATCCTATTTTTTTGACGGACAACGGTTCACGGAATGCACACAAGATTGAAAAAACACGGATGCACACAAGATTGCCATCCGCGTCCGTCATCCTTGTCCGTAGGCTACTTTCACACAGATGGATCCGCTGATCCGTTTGCATAAAAGCTTTTTAGATCTGATTTTTCACTTTGTCAAAACTCAGATCCGACAGTATATTCTAACACAGAGGCGTTCCCATGGTGATGGGGACGCTTCAGGTTAGAATATACTAGATTCAGGCAGACCCCCCTCCCTCCCCCCCTGTATTTAACTCATTGGTGGCCAGTGCGGCCCCCCTCCCTCCCCTGTATTTAACTCATTGGTGGCCAGTGCGGCCGGCCCCCCTCCCTTGTATTTAACACATTGGTGGCCAGTGCGGCCGCCCACCCCTCCCTCCCTTGTATTTAACACATTGTTGGCCAGTGCGGTCGGCCCCCCTAATTAAAATGACCGACCCCCCATCATTGGTGGCAGTGGAGAGTTCCGATCGGAGTCCCAGTTTAATCGCTGGGGCTCCGATCGGTTACCATGGCAGCCAAGACGCTACTGCAGTCCTGGCTGCCATGGTTACTTAGCAATTTTAGAAGCATTATACTTACCTGCGATGTCTGTGACCGGCCAGGCGCTCCTCCTACTGGTAAGTGAAAGGTCTGTGCGGCGCATTGCTTATAGCACAGACCTTTCACTTACCAGTAGGAGGAGCGCCCGGGCCGGTCACAGACATCGCAGGTAAGTATAATGCTTCTAAAATTGCTAAGTAACCATGGCAGCCAGGACTGCAGTAGCATCCTGGTTGCCATGGTTACCGATCGGAGTCCCAGCGATTAAACTTGGACTCCGATCGGAACTCTCCGCTGCCACCAATGATGGGGGGTCGGTAATTTTAATTAGGGGGGGAGGGAGGGGATTTGCCGGCCGCACTGGCCACCAATGTGTTAAATACAAGGGAGGGGGGGCGGCCGCACTGGCCACCAATGTGTTAAATACAAGGGAGGGAGGGGGGCCGGCCGCACTGGCCACAAATGAGTTAAATACAGGGGGGAAGGGAGGGGGCAGTCATGTACACAGTTCTTTTAGTATATTCTAACCTGAAGCGTCCCCATCACCATGGGAACGCCTCTGTGTTAGAATATACTGTCGGATCTGAGTTTCACGATCTAACTCAAATCCGATGGTATATTCTAACATAGAGGCGTTCCCATGGTGATGGGGACGCTTCAAGTTAAAATATACCATCGGATTGGAGAAAACTCCGATCTGATGGTATATTAAAAGGGACTCCTGACTTTACATTGAAAGTCAATGGGGGACGGATCCGTTTGCAATTGCACCATATTGTGTCAACGTCAAACGGATCCGTCCCCATTGACTTGCATTGTAAGTCAGGACGGATCCGTTTGGCTCCGCACGGCCAGGCGGACACCAAAACGACTTTTTTTTCATGTCCGTGGATCCTCCAAAAATCAAGGAAGACCCACGGAAGAAAAAATGGTCACGGATCACGGAACAACGGAAATCCGTTTTGCGGACCGCAAAAAAAATGGTCGTGTGCATGAGGCCTTTAAAGAACATTTTTCACAGTGAGATGAAGAGGTAAATAGTCTCAAGAGAGAAATTAAATGCAATATTTAAAACTAGTAACACTTATGTGTGCTTTAGGGCCATGTTCACAAAGATAACCAAAAAATAACCACCTTTCAAAAACTTGTATATTTTTTTCTGTAGGAACTTTATTTAAATCTAAGATTGTAATTGCTGGTGAATTGCACTAAAGCTACCTGTAGATTGTGTGTTTATAGTCCTAATATATGCAAATAGACAGCACTCCAAATGGTAGATATGCAATTTA